>NC_086449.1:547320579-547620579 GCF_028390025.1 Pseudophryne corroboree
CATTATGTCCAAAAACAAAAAAGTAACGCAAGCCCCGACTAACTTCTTTGGCTCAAAGTCTAAGGGCCCGCAGAACCCCAACATGGCCGCGAGCTCCCCTCCCTCTCCGTGCTCTTCGGAAGCGGGTATCGATCCCCAGATACAGGCGGTAATGTCGAGCCTACTGGAGGGAGTGCAGTCTGCGTTCAAACAGGAACTTTCGAACGCTATTGCAGAATTTAAATCGTATCTCACAGCCCTCGGCAACCGAACAGACGCATTGGAAACAAAGACCGACGATCTCTGCCACTCCCAACATCGCCTTGACAGAGAGCTCACTAGGTTACACGAGGAAATGGAGACCCTTAAAGAGCGACAGGAGGACCAAGAAAATCGCTTGCGTAGAAATAATTTACGCATACGCAGTGTTCCAGAATCGGTCCTCGGCCCTTCGCTGCCGTCATTTATGAGAGAATTCTTCATACACCTCGTACCAGACCTCACGGACGAAGAGTGTCTCTGTGACAGGGCTCATAGAGCACTTCGTGCAAAACCGTCTCCCGCTCAACCGCCCAGGGATGTTATTGTTCGTTTCCATTATTTCCGTTCAAAAGAGAAAATCCTATCCTCCGTCCGGGACTCCCCAGAGATCCTGTTTAAAGGTATGCAGCTACAGATCTTTCAGGACCTGGCTCCCTCCACTATCCAAAAACGACGGGACCTCCAATCGGTCACCCGGGTCCTGCGACAGCACCAGATCAGATATAGATGGGGATTCCCCTTTCAACTTCACGTCTCGGTCAACAACTCTGTTCACTCTGTCAAGACTTTAACCCAAGGACAGGAATTGCTAGCAAAGCTGGATCTCCTCCCAGCATCATCTGTAGTCGACATGGCGGCCTCATCATCTAAGCCGCCACACCCTCAGTCTCCCCTTCCTGACTGGACAAGGGTGACCCGACAGCGCACTGTGGACAGAGACCCTCCCTGACCTGGGGAGACCCCCCGCTGTGGTTTGTCCACGAAATGTTGGTGCAGTGCCTCCATGCCTCGAAATGAGCAATGGCTGCGGAAGATTTGACCTCCGTCCAAAATCCGATGTTGTAACTATTCTCTGTTATTGCTGTTATAGTTAAGTTATATTAGTTTGTACTCCTGTGGTATCCCCCCCCTTTTTGTTTTTTTCTCTCCTCCTCCTCCCCCCCCCCCCCTTTCTTAACTTTTTGTTTGTAATTTTATTGCCTGGACACAGTTCTCTATGTTCTATATTATACTATGTTCTTTATAGATGAAAAATGGCCACGACCATGCTCAACCCTTGTGGCCCGGGTAACCTACACCCTCTCACATGGTATCTCAGTTACCCCCCTACAATCCCTTATTGTTGCTTACATTGTTACTTATACAATTTTTTTCCCTGCGGCCCCCGAATGGGACCCACAATTTCAGGGATATTTCCCCGTTTGGGGTTTTTCTTCTCTATGTTCTTCCCCTTCTCTTTTTTCTTGTGGCCTCTGCTTGACCTTTCCGCTCCTTTTCTTGCTCTGCCCAGAGGGGTGGCCTCCTCCTGGCTCAAACTGTACGTTATTGGATCATGTTTGGCAATATGTCATATTCCCTCACGTGAATAGTCATGTCCCTTAAAATATTTTCAGTCAATGTAAATGGCCTGAACTCCCCTAGGAAGCGTACTGTGTTTCTGAGTGCTTGCAGACGTGAGAAAGTCGACATAGCATTCCTTCAGGAAACACATCTCACCGGTTCCCACACTCAGCTTAAGGGCAAATGGTACTCCCAGTCCTACTTCACCTCGGCAGACTGTAAAAAACGTGGTGTGGCCATTTTAATTCACCGTAACATCCCGGGGCGGAGTTGTAAACCAGCAACCTGACCTACCTGGACTACTCGCTCACTATACAATCTACGGACTGTGTCCTTTCTTCAATAATTTTCCTTTCCTTTTTCTTTTTCTCCCCCACTCCTATTCCCCTTTTTTATATATGCCATTATGTCCAAAAACAAAAAAGTAACGCAAGCCCCGACTAACTTCTTTGGCTCAAAGTCTAAGGGCCCGCAGAACCCCAACATGACCGCGAGCTCCCCTCCCTCTCCATGCTCTTCGGAAGCGGGTATCGATCCCCAGATACAGGCGGTAATGTCGAGCCTACTGGAGGGAGTGCAGTCTGCGTTCAAACAGGAACTTTCGAACGCTATTGCAGAATTTAAATCGGATCTCACAGCCCTCGGCAACCGAACGGACGCATTGGAAACAAAGACCGATGATCTCTGCCGCTCCCAACATCGCCTTGACAGAGAGCTCACTAGGTTACACGAGGAAATGGAGACCCTTAAAGAGCGACAGGAGGACCAAGAAAATCGCTTGCGTAGAAATAACTTACGCATACGCAGTGTTCCAGAATCGGTCCTCGGCCCTTCGCTGCCGTCATTTCTGAGAGAATTCTTCATACACCTCGTACCAGACCTCACGGACGAAGAGTGTCTCTGTGACAGGGCTCATAGAGCACTTCGTGCAAAACCGTCTCCCGCCCAACCGCCCAGGGATGTTATTGTCCGTTTCCATTATTTCCGTTCAAAAGAGAAAATCCTATCCTCCGTCCGGGACTCCCCAGAGATCCTGTTTAAAGGTATGCAGCTACAGATCTTTCAGGACCTGGCTCCCTCCACTATCCAAAAACGACGGGACCTCCAATCGGTCACCCGGGTCCTGCGACAGCACCAGATCAGATATAGATGGGGATTCCCCTTTCAACTTCACGTCTCGGTCAACAACTCTGTTCACTCTGTCAAGACTTTAACCCAAGGACAGGAATTGCTAGCAAAGCTGGATCTCCTCCCAGCATCATCTGTAGTCGACATGGCGGCCTCATCATCTAAGCCGCCACACCCTCAGTCTCCCCTTCCTGACTGGACAAGGGTGACCCGACAGCGCACTGTGGACAGAGACCCTCCCTGACCAGGGGAGACCCCCCGCTGTGGTTTGTCCACGAAATGTTGGTGCAGCGCCTCCATGCCTCGAAATGAGCAATGGCTGCGGAAGATTTGACCTCCGTCCAAAATCCGATGTCGTAACTATTCTCTGTTATTGCTGTTATAGTTAAGTTATATTAGTTTGTACTCCTGTGGTATCCCCCCCCCCTTTTTGTTTTTTTCTCTCCTCCCCCCCCCCCTTTCTTAACTTTTTGTTTGTAATTTTATTGCCTGGACACAGTTCTCTATGTTCTATATTATACTATGTTCTTTATAGATGAAAAATGGCCACGACCATTCTCAACCCTTGTGGCCCGGGTAACCTACACCCTCTCACATGGTATCTCAGTTACCCCCCTACAATCCCTTATTGTTGCTTACATTGTTACTTATACAATTTTTTTTCCCTGCGGCCCCCGAATGGGACCCACAATATCAGGGATATTTCCCCGTTTGGGGTTTTTCTTCTCTATGTTCTTCCCCTTCTCTTTTTTCTTGTGGCCTCTGCTTGACCTTTCCGCTCCTTTTCTTGCTCTGCTCAGAGGTGTGGCCTCCTCCTGGCTCAAACTGTACGTTATTGGATCATGTTTGGCAATATGTCATATTCCCTCACGTGAATAGCCATGTCCCTTAAAATATTTTCGGTCAATGTAAATGGCCTGAACACCCCTAGGAAGCGTACTGTGTTTCTGAGTGCTTGCAGACGTGAGAAAGTCGACATAGCATTCCTTCAGGAAACACATCTCACCGGTTCCCGCACTCAGCTTAAGGGCAAATGGTTCTCCCAGTCCTACTACGCCTCTGCAGACTGTAAAAAACGTGGTGTGGCCATTTTAATTCACCGTAACATCCCGTTTATCCACTCTAGGACAGTGACAGACCCAGACGGACGGTTCCTTATGGTAATGGGTACCCTCCGCTCTATGGCTCTCACTTTGGTCTCCACCTACGCCCCCAACCAAGACCAATCTCTGTTTTTTGACTCTCTCTCTAAACGCCTGTCACGAGAAGCACAGGGAAGCATTATCATGGGTGGTGATTTTAATACCATCATCGACCCGTCGTTAGATAGATCCGGCCCTCCACCTCACGCTTCCATGACGACCCTACCTCGGGCCTCCCGCACACTCACCGCCACCATGAAACACCACGGCCTATGTGACACTTGGCGTTCCCAACACCCCCACACCAAAGATTTTACCCATTTCTCAACTCCACACCAACACTATTCCAGGATCGATATGATCCACATCTCCTCTGCCCTCGTACCTCTGATTTCTGATACGGGCATCACACCACTGACATGGACGGACCATGCTGGGGTCTACCTCCTCATAGATATATACCGCACGCCTCGTCGGAAATATAAATGGCGTCTTGACGACTCGCTTTTGCAACACCCCTCTGCACTGGAGGAAATTAGACTAGCAATCACACACTACTTCACCGAAAATATGTCTCCTGACATCTCACTTAATGTCCTTTGGGAAGCTCACAAAGCTACGATTCGCGGCGCTTTGCTGGCGAAATCGTCGGCAATTAGGTAAAAAACCACGCAGGAGATCACCTCCCTCGAATCAGAAATAGCCACCTTACTATCCAAACATAAAGCATCCCCCGACGCTTCCCTGCTCCCTCAGATCGATTCCCTCCGGGGACAACTTAACACCCTCCTCTCTAACCGTGCAGCACTAATTCTGCGGAAGCTGCAGCAACGTTTTTATGATAAAATGGACAAAATAGACTCCCTACTAGCCAACAAACTACGTCGCAAGCAGGTGCTGGGCGCAATAGATAAGTTGTACTCGCCACAAAGGGGAACCTATACATATGACCCTGAAGTGATGACCGAAGATTTCCGCCTGTTTTATAGCTCCCTTTATAACCTGCCTGACCCGCTCCCTCTATCGCCTGACGGGGCTGGGGGAGTACGCTCATACTTGTCTGATACCCCCCTCCCAGCCCTATCTGACACTCAGTTAGAAGCCCTTAATAGTCGGATCTCGGAGGAGGAGACAATAGCCGCCATACGTTCCATGCGCTCGTCAGCCGCTCCGGGTCCGGATGGTTTCACAGCCCAATATTATAAACTGTTTGCGAAAGAGCTGGCCCCACACCTATCCTCCCTATTTAACGATATTCTTGAGGGAGCCTCCTTCCTGCCGGAGACGACTCGGGCCGACATAGTGGTAATCCCAAAGCCTGACAAAGACCTGACTAGTTGCTTAAATTATAGACCAATCTCACTATTGAATGTCGATCTGAAGATATATGCGAAAATATTAGCTAACCGTCTGGCTCCCCTGATGCCCGGTCTGGTCCACCCGGACCAGGTCGGCTTCATCCCTGGACGCCAGGCATCTGACAACACTAGAAGGGCTATAGATCTAATTTACTCAATTCAAAAACGGAAATTTCCCTCTCTCATTCTGGCTCTGGACGCGGAGAAGGCCTTCGACCGCATTTCGTGGTCTTTTGCCTTTGCAGTCCTTGACAAAATGGGATTCTCTGGAAAATTCCTAGAGGGGATTAAATCACTCTACCGCTCCCCGTCGGCCCAGGTTTTGGTTAACGGTGTTTCATCCACCAGTTTTGGGATTACCAATGGTACCAGGCAGGGATGCCCCCTCTCCCCTTTAATTTTCGCACTAGTCATGGAGCCCCTTGCAGCAAAGATCCGTAATAACATCACTATCCACGGAATATCCACAGGCCTATCCGAACACAAGATAGCGTTATATGCTGATGATGTCCTGATCTCCCTCACAGATCCAGCCCAATCCCTCCCCGCTCTCTTATCTGAGATCAGTTCATATTCACAATTACAGGTTGAGTATCCCTTATCCAAAATGCTTGGTACCAGAGGTATTTTGGATATGGGATTTTTCCGTATTTTGGAATAATTGCATACCATAATGAGATATCATGGTGTTGGGACCTAAATCTAAGCACAGAATGCATTTATGTTACATATACACCTTATACACACAGCCTGAAGGTCATTGTAGCCAATATTTTTTGTAACTTTGTGCATTAAACAAAGTGTGTGTACAGTCACACAATTAATTTATGTTTCAAATACACCTTATACACACAGCCTGAAGGTCATTTAATACAATATTTTTAATAACTTTGTGTATTAAACAAAGTTTGTATACATTGAGCCATCAGAAAACAAAGGTTTCACTGTCTCACTCTCACTAAAAAAAAGTCCGTATTTCGGAATATTCCGTATTTCGGAATATTTGGATATGGGATACTCAACCTGTATCTGGTTATAAAATAAATGTTAACAAAACAGAGGTCCTCAACTTTCATATCCCGGCAGCTCTCAAACAAGACCTTCAAACTATCCTTCCCTGTAACTGGTATACAAAGAAAATCAAGTACCTCGGTGTGTACTTGACCCATCATCACCACCAGCTTTTCCAAGCAAATTATCCCCGCTTATTGCAGACAATCAAGGAAGATTTGTTGGAATGGTCCAGCTATTTCATCTCATGGATAGGCAGAATAAACTCCGTCAAGATGAGCGTGCTCCCTCGACTTCTGTATTTATTTCAGACTCTCCCGATTTATGTTCCTACCTACGTCTTTAAGACCCTACAACGCCAATCCTCCCTTTTTATCTGGAATCATAAACGTCCCCGCGTTAGACTTAAATTGCTTCAGCGCCCCTCCAGAGGTGGGGGCCTGGGTATTCCGGACTTTAAGAAATATTTCTATGCTGCGCAACTCTCTCAATGTGCACAATGGTGCAACGAGGGCGGGACGCGGAAGGTTTGGGTGGGAATTGAGGCAGAGGAGACGGGACTAGCTACACTATCCTCCCTATTATGGCTCCACTGGAACCAACGCCCCCGTACAGCCCTCTCACACCCTGTAGTAAGTCGCTCACTAGCGACATGGGACCTGACAAACAGACGGTTCAGTTTGGCCCCATACCCGTCCCCGCTAATTCCGTTATTTCATAATCCAGCCTTCCCCCCAGGTATGTGTAGAGCCTCGCATACATCCTGGCGCTCGAGCGGTATGCTATATGTTAACGACATCACCTCCAATGCTACCTTCCCACAATTCGCAGATATCCGAGAAGGAACGGTAATCCCTCCTTCGGACTTCTTTCGTTATCTGCAAATTAGACATTTCCACTCCACCACTACCACTACCCTTCTCCACAGACAATTATCCCCCTTCGAATACATTAGCTGGAAACGCACCAACACTAAGGGCCTCATTTCAGATATTTATACTTTACTTAGCGATCACCCCACTTCATCCCGGGCCCCCCACGAGTTAGCATGGGAAAAGGAGCTGGGATTTACTATAGACAATGAAGATTGGGTTGATATCTGGGATAATGCGGCCTCCAGCTCCATATGTGTGAGAATTAAAGAAAATATCTACAAATTACTATACCGCTGGTATTATGTCCCTTCCCGTCTACATACTATGTTCCCCGACACTCCAGATAGATGCTGGAGGGGTTGTGCGGATGTTGGTTCGTTCTTACACATATGGTGGACCTGCCCAAAAATCTTTAAAATTTGGGGTGAACTTATTACCTTGCTCTCGCGCTTATTTGGCACCTCCATCCCTCCTGACCCCCAATACTTTTTGCTCCCCATGACCCTCCCTACTCTTAATAGACACCAAAACAAGCTACTTCGACATGTAGTTTCGGCAATGACATGCCAAATAGCCATGGACTGGAAGAGCCCGACCCCCTCCCCAACGCCGGTGATAATCTCCCGAATTTGGTATGTCCACAAAATGGAATATATGACCGCTGTCATACGTAACACCTCGAAACAATTTGATAAAGTATGGTCCCCGTGGCTAATCCTACAACAGGCTCCCTCCATTTGCAACATGACATGGTACACCGCAGCTCTACCCACCTCTTGTCTCTGAAGGCCACCCCTCCACCCCCTTCTACCCCCCTTCCTTCTTTTCTGATTGAATGTGCTCTGTCCCCTCTACCTTTCCGATCCCTTCTATTCTCTCTTTGAGTATTCTTTTCTTCTTATCTCCTCCGCTGACTCTCTTTGACGAACGGCCACTCCGTTGCCGAGAGTTACCCACTTCAAATGCCTTAACTTTAATCTTTAAAAAAAAAAAAAAAAAAGGATCCACTCAGTTGATGTAACAATTTATTGTAGCTACATTTGTTCTTTAAATGCCCATTTTGTCTGGGTGTTCTGTTATTAATGTAACCAATTTGTGATCCATCTAATAAAATGTGTTTAAAAAAAATAAAAAAAGAATTAAAAAAAAAAATATTGTCCTTCACTGGAGATAACAGACTAGCCCAAACCCTGAAAAACAGCCCTATACCATTATCCCTCCTCCACCAAACTTCACAGTTGGCATAATCCAGTCAGGCAGGTAATTTTCTCCTGGCATCATCCAAACTCAGACTCACCCATCTGACTACCAAATAGAGAAGCGTGATTCATCACTCCACAGAACCCCACACCCTCTCCAACCACTGCTAGATATACTGAATTGCAAGAGGTTGTTTCAATAAAAAAATGCATTTCAGCAAGCTTGTCTATGGATGTGTAAGAATTCTTGCTGCATAAGTGTAGTGGGTAAGAAATTGTATTTTGGCCAAAAGAGAAAACCTGAACATTCCTTGCAGTTTCAGTATCTAGGTAAGCAAATTTAGGTTACAGAATGCTATAGTTCTGTGATCTTCCATGGACTCATCTCTCATTTATCAGCTTCTTTTATCAAGAAATCACAGTGATCTCTTCTTTCACAATACAAACATAACCCCAATGAGAAATCTACATAGTCTGTTGTTTCTCTTTGGAGGTTAATGTGGAGGCTCCAATCTGCATAGGTTCTGCTTGGTTTACACTAGAAATGAGCGGGTCCATTTCTCCGAGAACCGGATCCACCCGAACTTTCTGGTCCGAGTCGGGGTTTCCCACCAGACTTAGATCCCAAAACGAGGCAAAACGTCATCATCCCGCTGTCGGATTCTCGCAGGGTTTTGGATTCTATAAAGGTACTGATGATCAGCGCAATTTTCACTCCGGCTGTGAAGAGTACACTGGACGGACGTGTCCGTCTCAGTGCTGGGGTTGTTTGCTGTGGGGCGTGGAGCGTGGGCGTGGGGCAGCTTGCTGCTGTGGGGCTGGTGTATCAGTCCATGGGTGCTCTGTCAATAAGTGGTTCATCTGACAAGGGATGATCTGTCCATAATCCTTATACATCCAGGGGCTCGGCCACAGTGTTAAAACTAGAGATGTGCACCGGAAATTTTTCGGGTTTTGTGTTTTGGTTTTGGATTCGGTTCCGCGGCCGTGTTTTGGATTCGGACGCGTTTTGGCAAAACCTTCCTAAAAATTTTTTGTCGGATTCGGGTGTTTTTTTTCAAAACCCCTTCAAAAACAGCTTAAATCATAGGATTTTGGGGTAATTTTGATCCTATAGTATTATTAACCTCAATAACCATAATTTCCACTCATTTCCAGTCTATTCTGAACACCTCACAATATTATTTTTAGTCCTAAAATTTGCACCAAGGTCGCTGGATGACAAAGCTAAGCGACCCAAGTGGGCGGCAAACACCTGGCCCATCTAGTAGTGGCACTGCAGTGTCAGACAAGATGGCACTTAAAAAAATTGGCCCCAAACATCACATGATGCAAAGATAAATAAATAAAAAAAGAGGTGCAAGATGGAATTGTCCTTGGGCCCTCCCACCCACCCTTATGTTGTATAAACAGGACATGCACACTTTAACAAACCCATCATTTCAGCCACAGGGTCTGCCACACGACTGTGACTGAAATGACTGGTTGGTTTGGGCCCCCACCAAAAAAAGAAGCAATCAATCTCTCCTTGCTCAAACTGGCTCTACAGAGGCAAGATGTCCACCTCATCATCATCCTCTGATTCCTCACCCCTTTCACTGTGTACATCCCCCTCCTCACAGAGTATTCATTTGTCCCCACTGGAATCCACCATCTAAGGTCCCTGGGTACTTTCTGGAGGCAATTGATGGTGAATGTCTCCATGGAGGAATTGATTATAATTCATTTTGATGAACATCATCTCCACATTTTGTGGAAGTAATCTCGTACGCCGATTGCTGACAAGGTGACCGGCTGCACTAAACACTCTTTCGGAGTACACAATGGAGGGGGGGCAACTTAGGTAAAATAAAGCCAGTTTGTGCAAGGGCCTCCAAATTGCCTCTTTTTCCTGCCAGTATACGTACGGACTGTCTGTCGTGACTACTTGGATGCTGTCACTCATATAATCCTCCACCATTCTTTCAATAGTGACAGAATCATATGCAGTGACAGTAGACAACATGTCAGTAATCATTGGCAGATCCTTCAGTCTGGACCAGATGTCAGCACTCGCTCCAGACTGCCCTGCATCACCGCCAGTGGGTGGGCTCGGAATTCTTAGCCTTTTTCCTCACAGCCCCAGTTGCGGGAGAATGTGAAGGAGGAGCTGTTGACTGGTCACTTTCCGCTTGAGTTGACAAGTGTCTAACCAGCAGGTCTTTGAACCTCTGCAGACTTGTGTCTGCCGGAAAGAGAGATACAACGTAGACTTTAAACCTAGGATTGAGCACGGTGGCCAAAATGTAGTGCTCTGATTTCAACAGATTGACCACCCGTGAATCCTGGTTAAGCGAATTAAGGGCACCATCCACAAGTCCCACATGCCTAGCGGAATCGCTCTGTTTTAGCTCCTCCTTCAATCTCTCCATCTGCTTCTGCAAAAGCCTGATGAGTGGAATAACCTGACTCAGGCTGGCAGTGTCTGAACTGACTTCACGTGTGGCAAGTTCAAAGGGTGGCAGAACCTTGCACAACGTTGAAATCATTCTCCACTGCGCTAGAGTCAGGTGCATTCCCTCTCCTTTGCCTATATCGTAGGCAGATGTATAGGCTTGCATGGCCTTTTGCTGCTCCTCCATCCTCTGAAGCATATAGAGGGTTGAATTCCACCTCGTTACCACCTCTTGCTTCAGATGATGGCGGGGCAGGTTCGGGAGTGTTTGCTGGTGCTCCAGTCTTTGGCACGCGGTGGCTGAATGCCTAAAGTGGCCCGCAATTCTTCGGGCCACCGACAGCATTTCTTGCACGCCCCTGTCGTTTTTAAAAAAAATTGTGCACCACCAAATTCAATGTATGTGCAAAACATGGGATGTGCTGGAATTTGCCCACATGTAATGCACGCACAATATTGGTGGCGTTGTCCGATGCCACAAATCCCCAGGAGAGTCCAATTGGGGTAAGCCAATCTGCGATGTTGTTCCTCAGTTTCCGTAAGAGGTTGTCAGCTGTGTGCCTCTTATGGAAAGCGGTGATACAAAGCGTAGCCTGCCTAGGAACGAGTTGGCGTTTGCAAGATGCTGCTACTGGTGCAGCCGCTGCTATTCTTGCTGCGGGAGTCAATACATCTACCCAGTGGGCTGTCACAGTCATATAGTCCTGAGTCTGCCCTGCTCCACTTGTCCACATGTCCGTGGTTAAGTGGACATTGGGTACAACTGCATTTTTTAGGACACTGGTGAGTCTTTTTCTGACGTCTGTGTACATTCTCGGTATCGCCTGTCTAGAGAAGTGGAACCTAGATGGTAGTTGGTACTGGGGGCACACTACCTCAAGAAATTCTCGAAGTCCCTGTGAACTAACGCCGGATACTGGACGCACGTCTAACACTAACACAGCTGCCAAGGCCTAAGTTATCCGCTTTGCAACAGGATGACTGCTGTGATATTTCATCTTCCTCGCAAAGGACTGTTGGACAGTCAATTGCTTACTGGAAGTAGTACAAGTGGTCTTCTGACTTCCCCTCTGGGATGATGATTGACTCCCAGCAGCAACAACAGCAGCGCCAGCAGCAGTAGGCGTTACACTGAAGGATCCATCGGAGGAATCCCAGTCAGGAGAGGACTCGTCAGACTTGCCAGTGACATGGCCTGCAGGACTATTGGCATTCCTGTCTAAGGAGGAAATTGACACTGATGGAGTTGGTGGTGTGGTTTGCACTGGCAGCTTGGGTACAAGAGGAAGAAGGGATTTAGTTGTCAGTGGACTGCTTAGCTGTCACCCAAAGTTTTTGAACTTGTCAATGACTTCTGATGAATGCGTTCCAGGTGACTTATAAGGGAGGATGTTCCTAGGTGGTTAACGTTCTTACCCCTACTTATTACAGCTTGACAAAGGCAACACACGGCTTGACACCAGATGTCCGCATTTCTGTTGAAATAATTCCACACCAAAGAGGTGATTTTTTTTTTTGTATTTTGACCAGGCATGTCAATGGCCTTATTCATCCCACGTACAACAGGTGTCTCCCCGGATGCCTGACCTAAACAAACTACCTCACCATCAGAATCCTCCTTGTCAATTTCCTCCTCAGCGCCAGCAACACCCATATCCTCATCCTGGTGTACTTCAACAGTGACATCTTCAATTTGACTATCAATAACTGTACTGTGAGTGCTCCTTCCAGCACTTCCAGGGGGCGTGCAAATGGTGGAAGGAGCCACCTCTTTCCGTCCAGTGTTTGGAAGGTCAGGCATCGCAACCGACACAATTGGACTCTCCTTGGGGATTTGTGATTTTGAAGAACGCACAGTTCTTTGCTGTGCTTTTGCCATCTTAACTCTTTTCAGTTTTCTAGCCGGGAGGATGAGTGCTTCCATCCTCATGTGAAGCTGAACCACTAGCCATGAACATAGGCCAGGGCCTCAGCCGCTCCTTGCCACTTTGTGTCATAAATTGCATATTGGCAAGTTTACGCTTCTCCTCAGACGCTTTTAATTTAGATTTTTGGGTCATTTTACTGAACTTTAGATTTTTAGATTTTACATGCTCTCTACTATGACATTGGGCATCGGCCTTGGCAGATGACGTTGATGGCATTGAATCGTCTCTGCCATGACTAGTGGCAGCAGCTTCAGCACTAGGTGGAAGTGGATCTTGATCTTTCCCTATTTCACCCTCCACATTTTTGTTCTCCATTTTTAATGTGTGGAATTATATGCCAGTAATATTATTATAACAATAGCAATGGCCTACTGTACTGTACAACTATATACTGTTGGTCACCAAAATGCTGCACTGTACTACTATATATACTACTCACAAAAATGCAGCACAGATATGGAATGGATACTTGCAGTGACACAGAGCTGCAAGATACAGCAATAGCCTACTGTACTGTACAACTATATACTGTTGGTCACCAAAATGCTGCACTGTACTACTATATATACTGCTCACAAAAATGCAGCACAGATATGGAATGGATACTTGCAGTGACACGGAGCTCCAAGATACAGCAATGGCCTACTGTACTGTACAACTATATACTGTTGGTCACAAAAATGCTGCACTGTACTACTATATATACCGCTCACAAAAATGCAGCACAGATATGAAATGGATACTTGCAGTGACACGGAGCTGCAAGATACAGCAATAGCCTACTGTACTGTACAACTATATACTGTTGGTCACCAAAATGCTGCACTGTAATACTATATATACTGCTCACAAAAATGCAGCACAGATATGGAATGGATACTTGCAGTGACACGGAGCTGCAAGATACAGCAATGGCCTACTGTACTGTACAACTATATACTGTTGGTCACCAAAATGCAGCACACTGAGCACAGATATTTGCATCACTCTGAGCACAGATATGGAGCTTTTCAGGCAGAGAACGTAGATATTTGCAGCACACTGAGCACAGATATTTGCAGCACACTGAGCACAGATATGGAGCTTTTTAGGCAGAGAACGTAGCCACGTCCTCTCCGTTCAATCTCCAATGCAGGAGTGAAAATGGCGGCGACGCGCGGCTCTTTATATAGAATACGAATCTTGCGAGAATCCGACAGCGGGATTATGACGTTCGGCCGCGTTCGGGTTAACCGAGCAAGGCGGGAAGATCCGAGGCTGCCTCGGACCCGTGTAAAATAGGTGAAGTTCGGGAGGGGGTCGGATCTCGACAAACCAAACCCGCTCATCTCTAGTTAAAACTAGTGATGAGCGGGTTCGGTTCCTCGGAAACCGAACCCCCCCGAACTTCACCCATTTTACACGGGTCCGAGGCATACTCGGATTCTCCCGTATGGCTCGGTTAACCCGAGCGTGCCCGAACGTCATCATCCCGCGGTCGGATTCTCGCGAGATTCGTATTCTATATAAGGAGCCACGCGTCGCCGGCCATTTTCACTCGTGCATTGGAAATGTTAGGGAGAGGACGTGGCTGGCGTCCTCTCCGTTTATTAATGTTGCTGCAAATATTTGTGCTTATTGCTTAATTGTGGGGACTAGGGAGCAGCTGTATTATATAGGAGGAGTACAGTGCAGAGTTTTGCTGATCAGTGACCACCAGTTTTATCCGTTCTCTGCCTGAAAAACGCTCCATATCTGTGCTCAGTGTGCTGCATATATCTGTGCTCACAGTGCTTTATTGTGGGGACTGGGGACCAGCAGTATTATATAGGAGGAGTACAGTGCAGAGTTTTGCTGACAGTGACCACCAGTATATATAGCAGTACGGTACGGAAGGCCACTGCTCTACCTACCTCTGTGTCGTCAAGTATACTATCCATCTAGATTCTATACCTGTGGTGCATTTTAGTTTTGCAGTTTGCTGACAGTGACCACCAGTATATATAGCAGTACGGTACGGAAGGCCACTGCTCTACCTACCTCTGTGTCGTCAAGTATACTATCCATCTAGATTCTATACCTGTGGTGCATTTTAGTTTTGCAGTTTGCTGACAGTGACCACCAGTGTATATAGCAGTACGGTACGGAAGGCCACTGCTCTACCTACCTCTGTGTCATCAAGTATACTATCCATCTAGATTCTATACCTGTGGTGCATTTTAGTTTTGCAGTTTGCTGACAGTGACCACCAGTATATATAGCAGTACGGTACGGAAGGCCACTGCTCTACCTACCTCTGTGTCATCAAGTATACTATCCATCTAGATTCTATACCTGTGGTGCATTTTAGTTTTGCAGTTTGCTGACAGTGACCACCAGTATATATAGCAGTACGGTACGGAAGGCCACTGCTCTACCTACCTCTGTGTCGTCAAGTATACTATCCATCCATACCTGTGGTGCATTTCAGTTGTGCGCAGTATATATAGTAGTAGGCCATTGCTATTGATACTGGCATATAATTCCACACATTAAAAAATGGAGAACAAAAATGTGGAGGTTAAAATAGGGAAAGATCAAGATCCACTTCCACCTCGTGCTGAAGCTGCTGCCACTAGTCATGGCCGAGACGATGAAATGCCATCAACGTTGTCTGCCAAGGCCGATGCCCAATGTCATAGTAGAGAGCATGTAAAATCCAAAAAACAAAAGTTCAGTAAAATGACCCAAAAATCTAAATTGAAAGCGTCTGATGAGATGCGTAAACTTGCCAATATGCCATTTACGACACGGAGTGGTAAGGAACGGCTGAGGCCCTGGCCTATGTTCATGGCTAGTGGTTCAGATTCACATGAGGATGGAAGCACTCATCCTCTCGCTAGAAAAATGAAAAGACTTAAGCTGGCAAAAGCACAGCAAAGAACTGTGCATTCTTCTAAATCACAAATCCCCAAGGAGAGTCCAATTGTGTCGGTTGCGATGCCTGACCTTCCCAACACTGGACGGGAAGAGCTTGCGCCTTCCACCATTTGCAGGCCTCCTGCAAGTGCTGGAAGGAGCACCCGCAGTCCTGTTCCTGATAGTCAAATTGAAGATGTCACTGTTGAAGTACACCAGGATGAGGATATGGGTGTTGCTGGCGCTGGGGAGGAAATTGACAAGGAGGATTCTGATGGTGAGGTGGTTTGTTTAAGTCAGGCACCCGGGGAGACACCTGTTGTCTGTGGGATGAATATGGCCATTGACATGCCTGGTCAAAATGCAAAAAAAAATCACCTCTTCGGTGTGGAATTATTTCAACACAAATGCGGACAACAGGTGTCAAGCCGTATGTTGCCTTTGTCAAGCTGTAATAAGTATGGGTAAGGACGTTAATCACCTAGGAACATCCTCCCTTATAAGTCACCTGGACCGCATTCATCAGAAGTCAGTGACAAGTTCAAAAATTTTGGATGACAGCGGAAGCAGTCCACTGACCACTAAATCCCTTCCTCTTGTAACCAAGCTCCTGCAAACCACACCACCAACTCCCTCAGTGTCAATTTCCACCTTACACAGGAAAGCCAATAGTCCTGCAGGCCATGTCACTGGCAAGTCTGACGAGCCCTCTCCTGCCTGGGATTCCTCCGATGCATCCTTGAGTGTAACGCGTACTGCTGCTGGCGCTGCTGTTGTTGCTGCTGGGAGTCGATCGTCTTCCCAGAGGGGAAGTCGGAAGACCACTTGTACTACTTCCAGTAAGCAATTGACTGTCCAACAGTCCTTTGCGAGGAAGATGAAATATCACAGCAGTCATCCTGCTGCAAATCGGATAACTCAGGTCTTGTCAGCCTGGGTGGTGAGAAACGTGTGTCCGGTATCCACCATTAATTCACAGGCAACTAGAGACTTGATTGAGGTACTGTGCCCCCGGTACCAAATACCATCTAGGTTCCATTTCTCTAGGCAGGCGATACCGAAAATGTACACAGACCTCAGAAAAAGACTCACCAGTGTCCTAAAAAATGCAGTTGTACCCAATGTCCACTTAACCATGGACATGTGGACAAGTGGAGCAGGGCAGACTCAGGACTATATGACTGTGACAGCCCACTGGGTAGATGTATTGCCTCCCGCAGCAAGAACAGCAGCGGCTGCACCAGTAGCAGCATCTTGCAAAGCCAACTCGTTCCTAGGCAGGCTACGCTTTGTATCACCGCTTTCCATAAGAGGCACACAGCTGACAACCTCTTACGGAAACTGAGGAACATCATCGCAGAATGGCTTACCCCAATTGGACTCTCCTGGGGATTTGTGGCATCGGACAACGCCACCAATATTGTGCGTGCATTACATCTGGGCAAATTCCAGCACGTCCCATGTTTTGCACATACATTGAATTTGGTGGTGCACAATTTTTAAAAAAACGACAGGGGCGTGCAAGAGATGCTGTCGGTGGCCCGAAGAATTGCGGGCCACTTTCGGCATTCAGCCACTGCGTGCCGAAGACTGGAGCACCAGCAAACAGTCCTGAACCTGCCCTGCCATCATCTGAAGCAAGAGGGGGTAACGAGGTGGAATTCAACCCTCTATATGCTTCAGAGGATGGAGGAGCAGCAAAAGGCCATTCAAGCCTATACATCTGCCCACGATGTAGGCAAAGGAGGGGGAATGCACCTGACTCAAGCGCAGTGGAGAATGATTTCAACGTTGTGCAAGGTTCTGCAACCCTTTGAACTTGCCACACGTGAAGTCAGTTCAGTCAGTTTAAAACCTACGTTGTATCTCTCTTTCCAGCAGACACAAGTCTGCAGAGGTTCAAAGACCTGCTGGTGAGAAAATTGACAAGTCAAGCGGAACGTGACCCGTCAACAGCTCCTCCTTCACATTCTCCCGCAACTGGGGCTGCGAGGAAAAGGCTATGAATTCCGAGCCCACCCGCTGGCGGTGATGCAGAGCAGTCTGGAGCGAGTGCTGACATCTGGTCTGGACTGAAGGACCTGCCAACGATTACTGACATGTCGTCTACTGTCACTGCATATGATTCTGTCACCATTGAAAGAATGGTGGAGGATTATATGAGTGACCGCATCCAAGTAGGCACGTCAGACAGTCCGTACGTATACTGGCAGGAAAAAGAGGCAATTTGGAGGCCCTTGCACAAACTGGCTTTATTCTACCTAAGTTGCCCTCCCTCCAGTGTGTACTCCGAAAGAGTGTTTAGTGCAGCCGCTCACCTTGTCAGCAATCGGCGTACGAGGTTACTTCCAGAAAATGTGGAGAAGATGATGTTCATCAAAATGAATTATAATCAATTCCTCCGTGGAGACATTCACCAGCAATTGCCTCCAGAAAGTACACAGGGATCTGAGATGGTGGAGATGGGGACGAATTAATAATCTGTGAGGAGGGGGATGTACACAGTGAAAGGGGTGAGGAATCGGAGGATGATGATGAGGTGGACATCTTGCCTCTGTAGAGCCAGTTTGTCAAGGAGAGATTGATTGCTTCTTTTTTGGTGGGGGCCCAAACCAACCAGTCATTTCAGTCACAGTCGTGTGGCAGACCCTGTCACTGAAATGATGGGTTCGTTAAAGTGTGCATGTCCTGTTTATACAACATAAGGGTGGGTGGGAGGGCCCAAGGACAATTCCATCTTGCACCTCTTTTTTCTTTCATTTTTCTTTGCATCATGTGCTGTTTGGGGACAATTTTTTTGAAGTGCCATCCTGTCTGACACTGCAGTACCACTCCTAGATGGGCCAGGTGTTTGTGTCTGCCACTTGTGTCACTTAGCTTAGTCACACAGCGACCTTGGTGCGCCTCCTTTTTTTGTTTGCATCATGTGCTGTTTGGGGACTATTTTTTTGAAGTGCCATCCTGCCTGACACTGCAGTGCCACTCCTAGATGGGCCAGGTGTTTGTGTCGGCCACTTGTGTCGCTTAGCTTAGCCGTCCAGCGACCTCGGTGCAAAATTTAGGACTAAAAATAATATTGTGAGGTGTGAGGTGTTCAGAATAGACTGAAAATGAAAGTAAATTATGGTTATTGAGGTTAATAATACTATGGGATCAAAATGACCCCCAAATTCTATGATTTAAGCTGTTTTTGAGGGTTTTTTGTAAAAAAACACCCAAATCCAAAACACACCCTCAATCCGACAAAAAAATTTCAGGGAGGTTTTGGCAAAACGCTCTAGTTAAAACCCAGTATATTGTGTGTACATCCAGGGGCTGGTGTGTCCTAGTGTGTCCACAGTATCAGTCAAGAGGATTTCTGTCTGTTGTCTGGTGGTGTATCTGACAAGGGATGATCTGTCCATATACATCCAGGTGCTCTGCTCCAGTGTTGAAAAAACACAGTATACATCCAGGGGCTGGTGTGTCCTACTCCTATCAGCATCAGTCCAGGTGTGCTCTCTCGGTCGTCTGGTGGTGTATCTGACAAGGGGTGCTCTGTCCAAACACATCAAGGGGCTCTGCCCGAGTGTTAGAGAAAAACAGTATACTGTGTGTGTACATCCAGGGGCTGGTATGTCCAACTCGTATCAGTATCAGCTGGTGTGGCTGGGCTGCTTTAGGTCGGCACGCCCTTATACTTTATTAACACTAATGTCTTTCCTAATCACATTTTGTATTTTTGTATTATTTTAATCACACCTATCACTTACATAGCACCTATGTGCTTCTTAATTAACCTTTACTAATTTCTTTACTTTAACCTGTGTGCTGCCCTGGGGTGGCTAGCCTGTGCCGGCATGATGGGGTCCTGCGCTCCAGACCCATACCTAGTGTTAGGGACCCCCAGTGACACAGAGACGCCTTGCCGTCAACCAAGATCTCTGCATTTTCTGATATATGTAATGTTATTTTTCACTCAGTGTGCATTAGGGATACCAATATGTTTTTTCTTACTCTGAATTGCCCCTCCCTTTTAGCACTTGAGTGACATCATAATCTGATTGAGCAGCTTGCCAATAAATGTGCTGTGTCTGTCGTCTGGTGGTGTAACTGACAAGGGGTGGTCTGTCCATATACATCCAGGGGCTCTGCCCCAGTGTTAACCCCCCCCCCCCCCCCCCACCCACCCAGTATACTGTGTGTGAACATCCAGGGGCTGGTGTGTCCTATGTATCAGTAGCAGTCCAGGGGTGCTCTGTCTGTCATCTTGTGGTGTATCTGACAAGGGGTGGTCTGTCCATATACATCCAGGGGCTATGCCCCAGTGTTAACACCCCTCCCCCCCCCCCCCCCCCAGTATACTGTGTGTGAACATCCAGGGGCTTGTGAGTCCTATGTATCAGTAGCAGTCCAGGGGTGCTCTGTCTGTCATCTTGTGGTGTATCTGACAAGGGGTGATCTGTCCGTATACATCCAGGGGCTCTGCCCCAGTGATAATTCCCCCCCCCCCCCCCCCCAGTATACTGTGTGTGAACATCCAGGGGCTGGTGTGTCCTATGTATCAGTAGCAGTCCAGGGGTGCTCTGTCTGTCATCTTGTGGTGTATCTGACAAGGGGTGATCTGTCCATATACATCCAGGGGCTCTGCCCCAGTGTTAAAAAAAAAAAAAACAGTATACTGTGTGTGTACATCTAGGGGCTGGTGTGTCCGACTCCTATCAGTATCAGTCCCAGAGTGCTCAGTCTGTCATCTGGTGTATCTGTCAAGAGGTGCTCTGTCCACCTAGAGGTGATCTGTCTGTCCATCCTGGGGCTCCGCCCCAGTATAAAATTAAAATAATAAAATTCTAAAATCTAAAAATATTTTGTTTTGTTTGTGCTGTACCCCAGTGTACTATAACAGTTTAATTTTATTTTCATAAGTACTGTGACACTGCCGTCAGACTGCAGTATATTATTATTTCGTACTCATACACGGGATACGGTCGTTAGGTCGACACAGCTTAGGTCGATGGGCATTAGGTCAACCACTGACAATTGACATGCATTAGGTCGACGTGGTCAATAGGTCGACAGTCATTGGGTCGACATGTGCTAGGTCGACAGGTCAAAAGGTCGACATTCGTTTTTAACCATTTTTTTTGGGGGGGGGGATTTTTCCATACTTGTCAATTCACATGGACTACGATTGGAATGGTAACCTGTGCCGAGCGAAGCGAGTCATGCGATGGGACATGGTGCACTATTTGGGGTTCCCCATCACTTTACAAAGAAAACAACACCAAAAACGGTCCAAAAACTCATGTCCACCTTTTCACCTGTCGACCTAGTACATGTCGACCCAATGACTGTCGACCTATTGACCACGTCGACCTAATGTCTGTTGACCTAAACTGTGTCGACCTAATGACCGTATCCCGTGTATGAGTACGAAATAATAATATACTAAATAATAATTAATAAATAATTCCTAATTCCCATGTCGACCTTTAGTGGTCGACCTAATGACTGTCGACCTAAGTTGATTCGACCCAACAACCCATACCCCTCATATACGTACTCATTCTATTTCTTTGGAAAACCCAACTATATTTTAATCACTAATCTCATAACTCATAAAGTTGCCGTATACATGTCAATTCAGAAGATGGCACACCAGGAAAAACTCTTTATATCACAGAGTCGCTGATCATGTTATTTGCAACCTTTCAGTGTTACTGTAGGTTAAGTGTCAACGAAATTGGATCTACATGATAATATTTGTTTGACTAGTGAACTTAGACTGGACTGTGAGATTAATTGCCCCATGAATTGGATTTTGTGGTTTACATAAAAAAAATAGAAAACTGTGGATTATTGCCTATCGGTGTACTGTCACAGGGACAAATTTTACGGGCTGCAGGCATAAATCTCAGGACCAGCTGCTTCTCCCACGGGTAGCTTTACATGGCTTGCATATTCATTAGAACAGACGAAAACAGACATCAAAACGAGCAAAGCCAAGGGCAAACGCTACTCAGGACTAAAAATGTGCATCTACAGAATGTGAGAGGACGTGGAAATGAAGCTATGAAAAAAGTTATTAAAGATCAAATATTTGTTAAAAAAATAAGAAAATATTGAATATTTCAATTAATATTAGCAAATAATTTATATAAAACACAATATGAAGGATCAATTTTTTTGTTATATCATTCTTTGAATATATCTGTTGACTCTTCTCTTTCTCTCTCTCTATATATATATATACACATACATAGTTCTTTTGACTCTTGGGTGCACCACCAACCAGAATCATCCCCTTAGAATAAGGCTATATCTGATATATGGTGGTTACTTTTATATAAATAGATTTACACTATCACCTTTGGCTCAGCACTGTGTATAATCAAACCCTTTTCTGCTGTAATATATCTGTGGCCACCAGGGCAGCCATCAGGGGGGGACTGCAGAAATTGGTGTCCCGGGCCCTTACAGAGAGGGGGGCCTACCCCTGGCTCCAACCGCCAATACCTGTAGAGCTGCACCAGTCTGTGAATCAACAGCAGGCTGATGTGCAGGGAGGACTTCTTAAAACAAGTCTTTCCTGCGCATCAGCTCTTTGTTAACCATAGCCGTAGGTCCGCAACAATCCACCTATAAGTAACGTCACAATGTATGACATCACATAGAGGTGAAGCAGTGCACCAGAAACTTATTTTGGGGAAGGATGGGCCCTGTCTATTTAGTCAGTCCCGGGCCCCACAATTTCTGATGGCAGCCCTGGTGGCCACACATGGAACTATTAAGTTTGCAAGTGACAAGTAATATGTACTGTATCTACAGTGCATCTCCTAAGAAGGCCAAAAATAAGATGACAGAATTTCTACTTCTAAATAAGATGTACCAGTAACAGTAATACCCTGTATATTTTACACTAACAACTTATTGCAGACGTTCCTTATCAAATCATTAATATACTACAGTATTTAAACTATTATTGTTGTATAAGTAAACATATAAAGTTAGTTACACATAATAAGATTAAAAATCTCACAAAATATTATTACAAATTGTGACACCTTCAAGATGACGTTCACATTTTTTTATTTATTTAATAAAAAATTATGGCAGACAAGCTTAGAAAATAAACAATTTTTCCTAATTTAACAGAGTCCACCTTTATATTAAATCATCTAGCTTTTCCATCATCGACTGCCGCACCCATAAGAAATGTCCACCTTTATAACCTTAAAGTCCATCCCAGTTTTATTCTAATTGGCTTGTTTTGGTCTTCCTGAATCTAGAAATAACAAGGACTGCACACTGTAAGAGCGCACCAGGAATAACTATAAAAAGGGTATAATGTATTGGATTGGATTGGATTGTGGGAGGAAATCAGAGTACCCGGAGGAAACCCAAGCAAGTATGGGGAGAATATACAAACTCCACACAGTTAGAGCCATGGCGGGAATCAAACCCATGACCTTAGTGCTGTGAGTAATGCTAACCATTACACCAAAGAAAAAAAAAAAGGAAAGGTTTTAATAGATTTGCACTTACAATAAAGAAGATAAAACAGCATGAAAAGTGTTTCCCATTAGGCAAAACAGCAACAGTCGGGATTAGTCCTGGAGTCCCCAGATGTCATAAGGGTAAGTAGGTCTCAATTCCGGATAATGAGATCCATCCAGCGTTACTCCAGTAGTTGACAGCAACACCAAGGGAAATCCAAACAGCAGAACCATGCTTAATGCATTTCAGATGGAATCATCCTTCATCTGAAGCGTGGCATGGGCTCAAAATTGGTCTCTATACAGTATATAGCAGACACAATAAGCAGCACAGGTTTACATGATTTACTGCTAATCGACTAATTTCTCATACTGCACATGTGCAAGGAGCCAAGCCGTGAAAGCAGTATGATGACTGCGTTCCACCTGCACCAGGAAGCGCTGAATCGGTGCAGTAACACTGATGATTCATTTCTCTTCATTATGGAACATGATGAAAAATATTAAATTGGTTGTTTGGCACATCACATTAAATTCATTAACGGTATTTCTTCACCAAAGACATCCAGTTTATAAAAAAACAAAAATAAACCTAACAGAAAAACACTTAATAACATATCAATAACACTGGGGTCAATCCAATTAGCTTCGAAGAGTGCGAAGTGCCATTGCTACGGCGTTTAAACACCAGCAACGGCACCCGATCTTGCACCCTTCGCGGTCTCGAATCAGCCCCAATTCCCACAAAACAGCTCAGACCTCTATGGGGTGACAAGCAGTTTTGTATGACATCGGCCCGCTGTAAAGTGCGGCCCGTCGTGACGATTTGCAGCTGCAATGTTATCACAGCAAATTGGATTGACTCATTAGTCCGAAAAGAGAATACTAATACAAATAAAGTTCTACTATGATACTAATGTGTTTAGGATTTAACCAAACGAGGTCTTACATCATATATTGCACATGGTGGCGAAGAACATATATTTAAACCTATGGGGTATATTCAATTAGGGTCGGATCCATTTCGACATACATTTGTCGGAATGGATCCTACAACCCCTATTCAATCCCATCTCAATTCCGCGGGCAGACGGAGGAGAGCAGCGTTACAGTAGCACTGCAGACCTTACGGCAGTGTCCACCCGGCTCCAGCAAGAGTGACCTCACTTGCTGGAGCTGGGTGGACGCTGCCATGAGCGGTGCGGCTGTGACACATCCTCCTGCAGCGCTGTGCTGTAGCGCTGCTCTCCCCTGTCTGTCCGTGTCTCTCCCCAGTCTCCCTGCGGCTCTCCCCCCTCTCCTCCTCTAAGGTCCCTCATTTCAGTCCGACATTTTCTTATGTCGGACTGAGATGGTCGGAAACAGGGCCAAATCCTGTAGAATTTGGCCCCGTTTTCCTCAAAAGTACGTGAATTGTCAGCTATACCACCGATTCACGTACTATTCGACAAGTCGAATTCCCCTACTTGTCAAATAAAAATAGCGGGGACTGAATAGGTTGAATCACGATTCGACCATAAAAAGTCGAAAACTACCGTCTTTTCGACAGACGGCAGCTTTCGACCCTAATTGAATATACCCCTATATGTTTAAAAAAAAGTGTTTATGTTAAAAAGCATTTTAATTTGAATTCACTATTCAATCCCTTGGGTATAAGCAGTGGCGTGTCTATAATGGGTGCAGTGTGTGCGGTGTACACAGGTACCTGGGTCCATAGGGGGCCCACACCACACACACTGCACCCATTTCTTGTATAATTACCTTTCTGGTGTCCGTGTGTGGGCCCCCTCCTCCCCCATGGCTGTCAGCACCGCTGTAGTGCTCTGAGCACTAGAGACTCTGGCACAGTGCCAGAGTCTACAGTGCATGCGCAGGTCTCTGAAAAAATGGCCGCCGCACCACTTTTCCAGAGACCTGCGCATGCGCCGTACACACTGGCGCTGTGCCAGAGTCTCTAGTGCTCAGAGCGCTAACACCAGCGCTCCTGGCTACAGGAGAGGAGGAGGGCCACACACGGAGACTGCACAACTGCACACGGGTTCCGTGCTCTCTACATACGCCCCTGGGTACAAGGGTATTAAATCAGTGAATGCAGCGCATTTCAGACTGTTAAGGACGTTTGTCTATCTCAAGTCTCTTCCATCTTTGGAGAATCTGCTGCATCCCCTCCTTTGATTCATGATGAAGCTTAAAATTATTTGAGACAGTTGGGCAGATGTATTAATTCTGGAGAAGTGCTCAAGCAGTGATAAAGAAGTGATAAGTGGAAGGTGATAATGCACCAGACAATCAGCTCCTAACTGTCATGTTTCAAACCCTGGCTGGTACGTTATTACATTCCACTTATTTGTGTTAGGGAGGGAAGTGTTGATCAAACTTAAAGGGTTATAGTACCTATCATTGATATCCAGGAATTTAGTCTCCTGCAGCCAGGATGGGATGCAGTCAATTTACCGACAATCAAAATCCCGACGGTCAAAATACAGACAGCAATTGACCGACGGTCAAAATACCGACAAGTTCAAAATACCGACATGGTCAAAATACCGTCATTTAAAATATCGACAAGGTCAAAATAACGACATTTATAATGTTGACGGTTCAAAAAGTCGACATGAGTTTTTCATGATTTTTTAATTGAAACCGACTTGTTCATACTTTATCATCCCAGTGGACCTGGAGGGGGGATATAATAGTGTGCTGAGCACAGCGAGGCACTGTGCCTGAAGCATGGCGAGCGGACGCGGTACACTTATATGGTGTCCATGTTGATATATGTTGACATACCAAAAAACAATGAAAAACTTGTGTCGGCTTTTTGACCTGTCGACATTTTAAATGTCGGATTTTTGACCTTGTCTGCATTTTAAATGTCTGTATTTTGTCCATGTCGGGATTTTGACCGTCGGTCAATTGCTGTCGGGATTTTGACCGGAAGTATTTCATACTGATCCCGCCAGGACTGCCAAGAGTCTTTTAGACCCAACCACCTAGTGAATACTGGGATCCTCAAAAGTAGCTACTGTGTGTACTGTGGGTGTGGGGATATTGTTCCGCCTAGTATCTGGTTTTATGGTCGATAATTAAAAGGTCAACTACTATTGGTCTATATTAGTGATGAGCGGGTTCGGATCCTCGGAATCCGAACCCCCCCAAACTTCACCCAATTTACACGGGTCCGAGGCAGACCCGGATCCTCCGCCTTGCTCGGTTAACCCGAGCGCGCCCGAACGTCATCATCCCGCGGTCGGATTCTCGCGAGATTCGTATTCTATATAAGGAGCTGCGCGTCGCCGCCATTTTTCACTTGTGCATTGGAGATGATCGTGAGAGGACGTGGCTGGCGTCCTCTCAGTTTCTATGTTCAGTGGGCTGCAAATATCTGTGCTCAGTGTGCTGCAAATATCTGTGCTCAGTGAGCTGCAAGTGCAAATATCTACGTTCTCTGCCTGAAAAACGCTCCATATCTGTGCTCAGTGTGCTGCAAATATCTGTGCTCAGTGTGCTAATTGCTTTATTGTGGGGACTGGGGACCAGCAGTATTATATAGTAGGAGGACAGTGCAGAGTTTTGCTGACCAGTGACCACCAGTATTATACGTTCTCTGTCTGAAAAGCGCTCCATATCTGTGCTGCATTGTACTATATAGTAGGAGGACAGTGCAGGATTTTGCTGACCACCAGTATAACTATATATATATAGCAGTACGGTACAGTAGTCCACTGCTCTACCTACCTCTGTGTCGTCAAGTATACTATCCATCCATACCTGTGGTGCATTTCAGTTTTGCACAGTTTGCTGACCACCAGTATATAATATATAGCAGTACGGTACAGTAGTACCGTACTGCTATACCTACCTCTGTGTCGTCAAGTATACTATCCATCCATACCTGTGGTGCATTTCACTTTTGCACAGTTTGCTGACCACCAGTATATAATATATAGCAGTATGGTACAGTAGTCCACTGCTCTACCTGCCTCTGTGTCGTCAAGTATACTATCCATCCATACCTGTGGTGCATTTCAGTTTTGCAGAGTTTGCTGACCACCAGTATATAATATATAGCAGTACGGTACAGTAGGCCACTGCTCTACCTACCTCTGTGTCGTCAAGTATACTATCCATCCATACCTGTGGTGCATTTCAGTTTTGCACAGTTTCCTGACCACCAGTATATAATATATAGCAGTACGGTACAGTAGGCCACTGCTCTACCTACCTCTGTGTCGTCAAGTATACTATCCATCCATACCTGTGGTGCATTTCAGTTTTGCAGAGTTTGCTGACCACCAGTATATAATATATAGCAGTACGGTACAGAAGGCCACTGCTCTACCTACCTCTGTGTCGTCAAGTATACTATCCAGAAAATGTGGAGAAGATGATGTTCATCAAAATTAATTATAATCAAATCCTCCGTGGAGACATTCACCAGCAATTGCCTCCTGAAAGTACACAGGGACCTGAGATGGTGGATTCCAGTAGGGACGAATTAATAATCTGTGAGGAGGGGGATGTACACAGTGAAAGGGGTGAGGAATCCGAGGAAGAGGAGGAGGTGGACATCTTGCCTCTGTAGAGCCAGTTTGTGCAAGGAGAGATTGATTGCTTCTTTTTTTGGTGGGGGCCCAAACCAACCAGTCATAACAGTCACAGTCGTGTGGCAGACCCTGTCGCTGAAATGATGGGTTTGTTAAAGTGTGCATGTCCTGTTTATACAACATAAGGGTGGGTGGGAGGGCCCAAGGACAATTCCATCTTGCACCTCTTTTTTCTTTCATTTTTCTTTGCATCATGTGCTGTTTGGGGACTATTTTTGGAAGTGCCATCCTGTCTGACACAGCAGTGCCACTCCTAGATGGGCCAGGTGTTTGTGTCGGCCACTTGGGTCGCTTAGCTTAGTCACACAGCTACCTCATTGCACCTCTTTTTTTCAATGCATCATGTGCAGTTTGGGGACTATTTTTTAAATCTGCCATCCTGTCTGACACTGCAGTGCCACTCCTAGATGGGCCAGGTGTTTGTGTCGGCCACTTGGGTCGCTTAGCTTAGTCACACAGCTACCTCATTGCGCCTCTTTTTTTCTTTGCATCATGTGCTGTTTGGGGACTATTTTTTAAATCTGCCATCCTGTCTGACACCGCAGTGCCACTCCTAGATGGGCCAGGTGTTTGTGTCGGCCACTTGTGTCGCTTAGCTTAGCCATCCAGCAACCTTGGTGCACCTCTTTTTTTCTTTGCATCATGTGCTGTTTGGGAACTATTTTTTGAAGTGCCATCCTGTCTGACACTGCAGTGCCACTCCTAGATGGGCCAGGTGTTTGTGTCGGCCACTTGGATCGCTTAGCTTAGTCACACAGCTACCTCATTGCACCTCTTTTTTTCTTTGCATCATGTGCTGTTTGGGGACTATTTTTTAAATCTGCCATCCTGTCTGACACTGCAGTGCCACTCCTAGATGGGCCAGGTGTTTGTGTCGGCCACTTGGGTCACTTAGCTTAGTCACACAGCTACCTCATTGCGCCTCTTTTTTTCTTTGCATCATGTGCTGTTTGGGGACTATTTTTTAAATCTTCCATCCTGTCTGACACTGCAGTGCCACTCCTAGATGGGCCAGGTGTTTGTGTCGGCCACTTGTGTCGCTTAGCTTAGCCATCCAGCAACCTTGGTGCGCCTCTTTTTTTCTTTGCATCATGTGCTGTTTGGGGACTATTTTTTGAAGTGCCATCCTGTCTGACACTGCAGTGCCACTCCTAGATGGGCCAGGTGTTTGTGTCGGCCACTTGGGTCGCTTAGCTTAGTCACACAGCTACCTCATTGCACCTCTTTTTTTCTTTGCATCATGTGCTGTTTGGGGGCTATTTTTTAAATCTTCCATCCTGTCTGACACTGCGGTGCCACTCCTAGATGGGCCAGGTGTTTGTGTCGGCCACTTGGGTCGCTTAGCTTAGTCACACAGCTACCTCATTGCGCCTCTTTTTTTCTTTGCATCATGTGCTGTTTGAGGACTATTTTTTAAGTCTGCCATCCTGTCTGACACTGCAGTGCCACTCCTAGATGGGCCAGGTGTTTGTGTCGGCCACTTGTGTCGCTTAGCTTAGCCATCCAGCAACCTTGGTGCACCTCTTTTTTTCTTTGCATCATGTGCTGTTTGGGGACTATTTTTTGAAGTGCCATCCTGTCTGACACTGCAGTGCCACTCCTAGATGGGCCAGGTGTTTGTGTCGGCCACTTGGGTCGCTTAGCTTAGTCACACAGCTACCTCATTGCACCTCTTTTTTTCTTTGCATCATGTGCTGTTTGGGGACTATTTTTTAAATCTTCCATCCTGTCTGACACTGCGGTGCCACTCCTAGATGGGCCAGGTGTTTGTGTCGGCCACTTGGGTCGCTTAGCTTAGTCACACAGCTACCTCATTGCGCCTCTTTTTTTCTTTGCATCATGTGCTGTTTGGGGACTATTTTTTAAATCTTCCATCCTGTCTGACACTGCAGTGCCACTCCTAGATGGGCCAGGTGTTTGTGTCGGCCACTTGTGTCGCTTAGCTTAGCCATCCAGCAACCTTGGTGCACCTCTTTTTTTCTTTGCATCATGTGCTGTTTGGGGACTATTTTTTGAAGTGCCATCCTGTCTGACACTGCAGTGCCACTCCTAGATGGGCCAGGTGTTTGTGTCGGCCACTTGGGTCGCTTAGCTTAGTCACACAGCTACCTCATTGCGCCTCTTTTTTTCTTTGCATCATGTGCTGTTTGAGGACTATTTTTTAAATCTTCCATCCTGTCTGACACTGCGGTGCCACTCCTAGATGGGCCAGGTGTTTGTGTCGGCCACTTGGGTCGCTTAGCTTAGTCACACAGCTACCTCATTGCGCCTCTTTTTTTCTTTGCATCATGTGCTGTTTGAGGACTATTTTTTAAGTCTGCCATCCTGTCTGACACTGCAGTGCCACTCCTAGATGGGCCAGGTGTTTGTGTCGGCCACTTGTGTCGCTTAGCTTAGCCATCCAGCAACCTTGGTGCACCTCTTTTTTTCTTTGCATCATGTGCTGTTTGGGGACTATTTTTTGAAGTGCCATCCTGTCTGATACTGCAGTGCCACTACTAGATGGGCCAGGTGTTTGTGTCGGCCACTTGGGTCGCTTAGCTTAGTCACACAGCTACCTCATTGCACCTATTTTTTTCTTTGCATCATGTACTGTTTGGGGACTATTTTTTAAATCTGCCATCCTGTCTGACACTGCAGTGCCACTCCTAGATGGGCCAGGTGTTTGTGTCAGCCACTTGGGTCGCTTAGCTTAGTCACACAGCTACCTCATTGCACCTCTTTTTTTCTTTGCATCATGTGCTGTTTGGGGACTATTTTTTAAATCTTCCATCCTGTCTGACACTGCGGTGCCACTCCTAGATGGGCCAGGTGTTTGTGTCGGCCACTTGGGTCGCTTAGCTTAGTCACACAGCTACCTCATTGCGCCTCTTTTTTTCTTTGCATCATGTGCTGTTTGAGGACTATTTTTTAAGTCTGCCATCCTGTCTGACACTGCAGTGCCACTCCTAGATGGGCCAGGTGTTTGTGTCGGCCACTTGTGTCGCTTAGCTTAGCCATCCAGCAACCTTGGTGCACCTCTTTTTTTCTTTGCATCATGTGCTGTTTGGGGACTATTTTTTTAAGTGCCATCCTGTCTGATACTGCAGTGCCACTACTAGATGGGCCAGGTGTTTGTGTCGGCCACTTGGGTCGCTTAGCTTAGTCACACAGCTACCTCATTGCACCTATTTTTTTCTTTGCATCATGTACTGTTTGGGGACTATTTTTTAAATCTGCCATCCTGTCTGACACTGCAGTGCCACTCCTAGATGGGCCAGGTGTTTGTGTTGGCCACTTGGGTCGCTTAGCTTAGTCACACAGCTACCTCATTGCACCTCTTTTTTTCTTTGCATCATGTGCTGTTTGGGGACTATTTTTTAAATCTGCCATCCTGTCTGACACTGCAGTGCCACTCCTAGATGGGCCAGGTGTTTGTGTCGGCCACTTGTGTCGCTTAGCTTAGCCATCCAGCAACCTTGGTGCACCTCTTTTTTTCTTTGCATCATGTGCTGTTTGGGGACTATTTTTTGAAGTGCCATCCTGTCTGACACTGCAGTGCCACTCCTAGATGGGCCAGGTGTTTGTGTCGGCCACTTGGGTCGCTTAGCTTAGTCACACAGCTACCTCATTGCACCTCTTTTTTCTTTGCATCATGTGCTGTTTGGGGACTATTTTTTAAATCTGCCATCCTGTCTGACACTGCAGTGCCACTCCTAGATGGGCCAGGTGTTTGTGTCGGCCACTTGGGTCACTTAGCTTAGTCACACAGCTACCTCATTGCGCCTCTTTTTTTCTTTGCATCATGTGCTGATTGGGGACTATTTTTTAAGTCTGCCATCCTGTCTGACACTGCAGTGCCACTCCTAGATGGGCCAGGTGTTTGTGTCGGCCACTTGTGTCGCTTAGCTTAGCCATCCAGCAAGCTTGGTGCACCTCTTTTTTTCTTGGCATCATGTGCTGTTTGGGGACTATTTTTTGAAGTGCCATCCTGTCTGACACTGCAGTGCCACTCCTAGATGGGCCAGGTGTTTGTGTCGGCCACTTAGGTCGCTTAGCTTAGTCACACAGCTACCTCATTGCACCTCTTTTTTTCTTTGCATCATGTGCTTTTTGGGGACTATTTTTTAAATCTGCCATCCTGTCTGACACTGCAGTGCCACTCCTAGATGGGCCAGGTGTTTGTGTCGGCCACTTGTGTCGCTTAGCTTAGCCATCCAGCGATTTTGGTGCACCTCTTTTTTTCTTTGCATCATGTGCTGTTTGGGGACTATTTTTTTAATCTGCCATCCTGTCTGACACTGCAGTGCCACTCCTAGATGGGCCAGGTGTTTGTGTCGGCCACTTAGGTCGCTTAGCTTAGTCACACAGCTTCCTCATTGCGCCTCTTTTTTTCTTTGCATCATGTGCTGTTTGGGGACTTTTTTTTTTAAGTGCCATCCTGTCTGACACTGCAGTGCCACTCCTAGATGGGCCAGGTGTTTGTGTCGGCCACTTGGGTCGCTTAGCGACCTCATCCAGCGACCTTGTGCAAATTTTAGGACTAAAAATAATATTGTGAGGTGTGAGGTGTTCAGAATAGACTGAAAATGAGTGGAAATTATGGTTATTGAGGTTAATAATACTATGGGATCAAAATGACCCCCAAATTCTATGATTTAAGCTGTTTTTGAGGGTTTTTTGTATAAAAAACACCCAAATCCAAAACACACCCGAATCCGACAAAATATTTTCAGGGAGGTTTTGACAAAACGCGTCCGAATCCAAAACACGGCCGCGGAACCGAATCCAAAACCAAAACACAAAACCCGAAAAATTTCCGGTGCACATCACTAGTCTATATGCATTAGGTCGATTTGGTTAAAAGGTTGACATGACAATGGTCCACACAGCATTTGGACGATAGGAGTTTAAAAAAAAATAATAATAATTTTTATAACTTTTTCATACTTTACCATCCATGAGAACTACTATTGGGAATAGTAACCAGGAATACTAACCTATGCCAAGTTCAGCAATAGTGGAATGAGGCACCTTGCCCGAAGTACGATGAGTGAAGCAAGCCATGCGAGGGGACACGGTACACTAATTGGAGGTCCATGTGCTAAAAGTTAAGTACCTAAAAAACTCATGTCGACCTTTTTATGTGTTGACCATTTTTATGTCAACCTTTTGCTTGTGTCAACCTTTTTCTCAAATCAACCTATTGGTGTAAACATGGTAGACCTAATGAATTATACCTGTTTCTTCCTCCCTGACAAACCTGGGTACTTTACAGCACATTTCGGTACACCTGCCTATAACAACAAATGCGTAGCAACAAGTACCAGTGGGGACACCAAAAGGAAGGAGGTTTATAGATAAAGAGGAAGATGAAAAAATAGTGTCTGAGAAAGAAAAAACATGAAAGACTAGAGACAGTGCCAGATAAAGGTCCATGTGGGCCTGGGGCTGATATTTATGAAGGGCCTATTGTATTCTGCTGCAGGAGGTGTGACCTGCACTGCATGGGTGTGACCAGTGTTGTGGAGGCGTAGTCTACACAAGGGATATATTAAGCATGGAGAGGACCAAACATTCAATCCCATAAGGTCACCTAGCATACCAGTTAAAAAGGTTGGTGTGTGGAGAATTTTGTGGGTTGAATGCCATCACACTTGTAATGTCACTTATTAATAATTAATTCACTTTTTATAGCAAAATAGGTGGAGACAGGAGTCGGGGGGTGTCTGCAGATTGAGTAGACACAGCACTGCACCCTATAGTGAGTAATGAAGTTTAACTGTGAACATGTAAGCAGTAGAGGATCTTGCCACGGGCAAGCAGGACTTTTGCCCGGGGCGCCGCCTTCTGGAGGGCGACGCACCATGGCAAGATCCGCTGCTGCTGTGCCCCCCACTGCCGCTGCCCGCTGTCCCGCTGCCCGCTGTGAAGGGAAACTAGACGCTAAGCGTCTAGTTTCCCTTCGTGGGCTGCCCGCCCTTCGTGGAGAGGACCTTTACTGTAATGATGTGCGGTGTGCGTTGACGTCATCGCGCACCGCACAGCAAAGGTCCTCTCCACGAAGGGAACTAGACTCCTGAGCTGCTATTATTGGAACCCTTTTAATCCCTGTATTTTTCATAGGTTGAGTTACTTTTCTGAAAGCACTAAAGGGAGGTTTCTTAAAAGGTAAATTAAAACACACACACCACCAGGCTTGGACTGGCCCACAGGGGTACAGGGGAAACCACAGGTGGGCCCTCCTGTCTGGGGGGCCCACCTCCTGCTCTAAGTATCAGGTTCCAGACTGTGCACTTGAATTATACATCATACATATGTTACCTTGCACTGTGCTATGGTGTATTTTCTACAGTGCATTGCTGTTATTAATCTATTAATCTGGTACATTATCATGCATGCCGCAGCTGAATTTACTGTATATATTTATGAAGGGGCCCAAACGTTGCACTCTTTAATGGTTAGTCAAACCAATGAGGTGGCAGGCCACACCCCTTCTGCAGACTGGCCACACCCCTAAACATGGGCCCCTACCACTGCATTCCCCCAGTGGGCCATACATGCTCAAGTCCAACACTGGACACCACGTATATATATATATATGTATATATATAAAACACTCACTTCTCCAGCGATGCAGAAAAAGTAGACAAGCCAGCACTCACGTGTAGATGAAAGAAAAGCAGGATTTATTATTTAACCAAACGGCATGGTGAAGTACAGCAAATACAGCAAACACAGCCCGACAGCTGTTTCAACCGGCTGGTCTTCCTCAGGGGCTAACCGCACTGTTGTCAGAACACGAAATATAAGCCTCAAATGGCTCCACAATCAACCCAGCAGCATCAGGGCATGGGCTGAGACAATTCCGGGCATGTCTAGTGCATCCCCTGCTGTCTCTTCCCACTCCATGACACTGGTAACTAAGCTAAACAAACCCGGTATCATGCATAGCAACGGCTCCGGAGCGCGGCAAAACGTGCGGTGAGTGGTCTCAGCAGCCTGACTAGTACATGGCATGCTGATAGTGAGGGGAATTGCAAGGACGCTGTATATCAAAACAGAAGTGAATGAAATGAAGTGATGTGTTTAAAAAAGTAAAAGGAATAGTGCTAAAGCTCAGCAGAACAGGGTTCCCTGAAAGTGCTGGCTAGAAAGTGCAGGGTGCAAAAAGCAGGAAGGAATGACAGGTCTAATAGAAATAATAGCAGGTGACACTTCATTTCATTCACTTCTGTGAAGGTCTCCACTGCAGCTTCTGTTGACTCATACCAAATCCCAAGTACCTTGCGCTTATTTTGTAAGCACACAAAGAAGTCACAGGTGACCAGGTCTGGACTGTAAGGTTGATGACTAAGCTCCTGCATACGTTCATAGACCAGAAACTTTCCTGGACTTGTGGGCAGGTACATTGTCATGATGGAGAAGGGCACCACAAGAGTGAATTCTTGGAATGGCTTCCTACACTTGTGGCAGGCATTAGCTGGCGTACCAGTCCCTAGTGACGATGCACTGCTGCATACTTGGGGTGTTATCCAGACCTGATCGCTGGACTGCTAACTTTGCTGTCCTGCGATCAGATAGTCACCGCCTCCAGGGGGAGTGTAAATTTGCAAGTGTGCAATCCTATATATACGCCAAGCTGATAAAATCCACTTTGTGCAGTTTCTGCGCAGCCCAGTACTTACTCCTACATTGTGATCATAACAGGCTGATTGGAGCCGGAGCTGACGTCGGACACCCTCCCTGAAAACGTTTGGGCTTGACTGCGTTTTTCCGGACACTCCCAATAAATGGTCAGTTATCACCCACTAATCGCTTCCTCCTGTCAATCACCTTGTGAACGCCCGTTCAATTGGATTTTTTGAACCATCCCGTCGCTGACCGGCGATGCCCTTTGTTGTTGTCCAATGTGTGTGCGCATTACGGTGCATACGCATGCACAGTTACTACCTGATCACCCGCTGTGCAAAGCACAGCAGCAATCAGGTCTGAATCACCCCCTTAGTACGGTAGCTGCATGACCACTCTTGGCCACAAAAACAGCCACCATCTGCTTGGCCATGCTGTGCTCACATCTGAACTTTTGTGGCAGCGAATCTCCAACTGGAGTCCACTGGGCCAACTGTTGTTTGGTTTCAGGGTCTAAACTAGAGATCCAGAATTCATGGCCACTGATTATCTCCCAGACAGAGTTTGAGTGACCGCCATCAAACAAAAAAAGGTGATTGCTTCCCATACAGTACAATTTTCATCTAACAGAGCTAAAATTATTTTGTGTGTGTCCCCACAATGGGCCTAATTCTGTGTTGGACTCTACATTTACTCTTTTATGCTAGTGTGAAATTCTGAGCATCTGATGTGACAATCCGTGTGTCTTCAAGCGGGTAGATGAGCAACCACTGGTTTTACTCCAAGAGATACATAAGAAACAGTCTTCCAATATGCATAGACACAAGAGTCACACCCATGAGATGCCCATGACACTCCTATGAGACAGATATCATGCATGTTGCCGCTCACGTCTTCCATTTTCAGTCCATTTCATGCAACCTGCCATATGTACTGAGCCTTGGAGAGTCATAAAGTGGAGAGAGATAAATCATCTTCTAACTATCATTTTTCAAACACAGCCTGTAACATGACAGGAGCTGATTGGTTGGTACTTTGGGGTCTATGTACTAAGCATTAGAGAGTAAAGTACCGGCCAGTCAGCTCCTGTCATTCTTCAAACCCAGCATGTAACATGGCAGTTAGTAGCTGATTAGCTGGTACTTTATCTCCGTCTACTTTATCTCCATCTAAGGCTTAGTAAATAAACCCCTCTGTTTGACAAATGACAGTTAGAAGCTTTCATTGTGTGTGTTCTCCTAACAGTAAATACCCCACTTACAAAGGAGGAACAGTAGCTATCACAGAAGGTGCAATCACTATAAAGCACAGGGGTGGGGGTGGGCATGGCATTGCTTTTCCCTCTGCTATGTCATCTCCCGCAACAGGTATAATCATGAGCTGGGCTGGCACTTGAGCAGAGAAGCTACATTTGGACTTTCAAAACAGATGTGCAGGTATCTTTGAAGTGCATTAGAGGCATCCTCAGATTTTCCCTTCATCTGACAGTTTGCGTGAAATGGGCTGAAACTGGACAGCATGTGAGCAACAACATGTAAGATATCTGTCTCCTGGGAGTGTCATGGGCATCTCCAGGGCCGACTTAACGGCAGTGTAGGCCCCTGGGCACAGCAATGCACTGGGCCCCCTACCCGTCCTCCAGCGATAGGGGTGGGGGGTGCCATCAGTGGCGGCTTTGATGTCCCGTGGGCGGTAGGGTGTGTTCTATCTACCACTCAGCATGTAGGACCTGGAGCAGTAATTTTTGCTAATTACTTCTTTACTGCACAGATGTGGCAGGAGGGAGAGCACTAAACTGTAGAAGAGGGCATTGGGCTGAACATAGGGGCCATGGTACATGACTTCCAGGGTGGTAGGGGGTGTTTAATACGTAGTTCCTGAAAATAGATTTCTTAGCTTTCAAAGGGATAAAAACTTTCAGGAGGTACTAGGGATTTGGGGATCAGAGTTCAGGAGCCAGAGCAATCCACCAACGAAAATATAAAACTGCATATCAGGCGTGTGGAGCTGGAGCAGGGACTGGCTGCTGGAAGGCTGATATCTCTCGGCATCTCATGGGCGTGTAGCTGAAGTTCTGTGTAATTCTTGTGCCTAAAGTTCTGTGTGATTCTTGGAAGCCTGTTTCTGATGAATCGCTTGCACCACGCATGGAGCTGTGTATGCAAAGTGACAGGAGCTGGTTGGTTGGTACTTTGAGGTTTATGTACTAAGCCTTGGAGAGAGATAAAGTGGACTGAGTTAAAGTACCAGTTAATCAGCTCCTAACTGCCATGTTACAGGATGTGTTTGAAAGATGACAGGAGCTGATTGACTGGTACGTTATCTCCATCCACTTTCTCTCTCTCCAATGCTTTGTACATATACCCCTTTTTCTCTCTCTCCAAGGCTTAGATATCAGTCTGACTCAGAATCAGGCTCAATGTATTAATGATACAGACTAAACTTCTGTTGAATGTTTTTGGATGCTTTGGAAATTCGATTGGTTGGATATTGGCTGACCTGACAACAACAGATTCAATTATTAACATGAGTGTTACCAGTTATGTGTAATTTTTGTAAACAAAATAGCATGTATTTTTTATTTTCATTATACATTTTATTATAATGCATTTTTGATCCACTCCCATAGGCTCAGTGTTGCTGAAGTTGTCTCTTTAAAAGTGGAGAAGGCATGGGAGAAAATAAAAGTGGTAACATTCCTTGCTTATTGTTACTAACTTCATCAAAGGAAAAATCTATCAGCTTTCCTGCTCAATATTTTAGAGACAACAAAGGGATGAAAGTTGCATGGGAAACTACCCTTGTGCACTGACCCTTAGGCTTGGCAAAGGATTGTGGGACAGACAAAAACGCGTCATTTATGTAATCACGAATATATTCACCCAATCCTTATGTTTATGTCTGTAGGGGATAATGTAGGTGAGCTAGTATGACGTCTTATGCACTGTGTATGGACCACTCCCTGGGACCAGGATGATGCACACAGCTTGCTACAGCTTGTACTGAGGTGGAGAATTTGTAGCAGACACTCAGCACTCGGTCTCCTCCCTCCCACTCATTCCTCCTCTTAACCCAGCTCCCAGGGAACATGTGCAGATCCGTCATCATCACACAGTGTACACACAGCAGGCGTGCTCCCTGACCACATCACCGGCCATCCCCATCGCCCTTCTCTTAGCAGGTGAGAACTGCCCAATGTATATTATTATTATTGTATTAGTCTTCAGATTGTGGATAGGGGCTAAAGGCGTTTTATTTCAGCCGATGGTGCTTGGTGGGAGGGCTGCAGGCCTGTCTGATGCTGGTGGCATTGTATGTCTTGCTGGCTATAGATGATAGCAGAGGATGGAGGGCACATGTGTGTAACTGCTGGTCTCATGCAGCCTGGCAGCTACTGCTACAGTGTGCCTGCACCTGCTTATTGGCACTGATCGGAGATAGTGTGTACCATGTGCAGATACAGCAGGAGGACTGGGGAGACACAGCTGTATCGTTTGCCCCTACTGTATATAAATACAGCCATATAGATTGTACATAACCAGGTCGCGGGAAACACATGCATGATCGCAGGATGTGTGTGTGATGCCGGCTCGGGGATTGATACAGGACATTAGGTGGATCGCATCCTGCATCCCTCTACGCAATGTAAATGAATCATTTCTATTGATGTCCGGCAAAGGCTCATGTGAAGGTCGAAATGTAGAAATGTGGTTAATATCTTCATGCCATTCCCCTGTTAGGCGGCATTAACGCTCATTAGGACGATGCAGGTCCTAATCATATAAGCCGACAGGGCGGATGATGGAGGGATGAAGGTGCTGCTGACTGATGCAATATCCCTGGGAGATAACGCATAGGTTAGTAAATGCTATGTGTGTGCGCAGCCTACTAGGAGTGTCTGGAGAGCGTGTTGTAGGCATGCCGGGCACGCTGATCACAGGCACTGCCTCCCAGGGCAGCCTCCATTGCCCCCCTTCCTCCATGTACACTACGGTAGAGTAAGCAGCACCGGCGGCCGGCTGCTGGTACACAGGAGGCAGTGGAGCTGGGTGGCTCAGTACCCGGCCCTCCTCCTCCTCCTCTCTCTGCTGCCTGTGTGTTCTCCTCAATGACAAGGGTGGGCAGGCCCCTCTCAGCTCCCCGTCACGCCCCAGGTCATTGTATTCTTGTCATCTTTAAAACATGAACTCTCCAGCGCTCCGGCAGATGAACATTTACTTGCTAATTAGACTGGCAAGCGCGCTGAAGTACTAGTCTCTCGTAAATCCTATTATTTACTTATCATTACCACTGATTATATCTGTAAATATATACAGTACTGCTGCTTTATCCATGTAAATATCCCTGCATGTTTCTACTATAAGGAGACAGGCTTTGTGTGAGCCGCTCACATTACACATGCATCTTTTATTGCGAGCTAGCATGACTCATTAGTGTAGTCATCATGTGACCATGTCAGGCTATTGTTACTTTTTAAGTCGTTTGAAGTTCTAGGTAGTAAACACACTTGCAATAAATTATGGACTGTACCAAAAGAGTATTGCCTGTATTATTCGTAACAGACAAAAGGCAGAATAAATCTCTGTCCTATACTGTAGGTCTGATAATAATAATTGAAATTCAGGGTTGTACATTTGAAAATGGTGTAAATCTGCACTAAAATTGTAACACGCAACCATTATCTTACTTGCACAAGACATATTAACCAAATTCTGGTTTTATTGCAGATTTGTACAACATTTTATGTTGTTTTATAATATGGCTTTCAGTGCTGTTGTATACATTTTATGGGTGTAGTATGGTATGCCGGCAGCCAGCATACCGGTTCCAGGAATCCGACCGCTGGCATACCGACAGCTGGGAGAGCGCAAATGAGCCCCTTGCAAAGCGCGCCACATTATTTATTCTCCCTCCAGGGGGGTTGTGGACCCCCAAGAGGGAGAACAGTTGTCGGTATGCCGGGTGTCGGGATTCCGGCGCCGGTATACTGAGCGCCGGGATCCCAACAGCCGGCATACTAAATACCACCCATGTTTTATTGGTTCAGAAGCATTTTAAAATACCTGCTTTTGAAAATACTAGCTTTGTATTGTCCATTACATTTTAAGGGGGTATTTATCAAGGGTGTGGGTCACAGGGTCAACCTAATGACTGTCGACCTAAGTGTGGTCACCCTAGAGACCGGATACTATTTATCAAAGCTTGGAGAGAGATACAATGGAGACAGATAAAGGGGTCTATGTACTAAGCCTTGAAGAGATAAAGTAGATGGAGATAAGTACCAACCATCTCCTGCCACTTTTCATACACAGCCTGTAAAATGTAAGGTAGAATCCTATTGGCTAGTAGATTATCTCTCACAACTTTATCTCTCTCTGAGCTTTAAATACCCACCATACTATTTATTAATTTAAATATGGTCTACACACTGTGATTAAGAATAATATCCTAATATAACTTGTTGTATATCCTTACACACCATTTGATCATTGGAGTGAAGGAATGAACAACCCAGAAATCTGTGATTTTATTATTTGATTTAATAACATTTGTTTCACTAAACTGATCTTTTCAAAGCATCGGTTTCTCATTATTATATGAGTAAGAGATTAGGGGGTGAATTCAGTTGCTGATGAATCCCTTCACAAGGCTGAATCTGTGTGGCAGCCATTGCACTTTATGACAGTGGGATCTTGCATAAAAGTGTTTGCTACCCCATGGGTAGCAAAACAATGGCATTTGGCCGGCCGGGCAGAGGGTGCCATTGCCATCATTTAAATGCTCTGGCAATGGCAATTTGCACCCTTCACCTGGAATCGAATTCCCCCTTAATCTCCACTATATGGAAATATCCCTGACCACAATTAGAGACCACAGAAATCTTACTAGGGTTTGCACATTTTGGAACTTTTTGGAAAGTCCCTTCTTCTTCTAGGCTGCAGGGCACTACACTTACCCCTGTTCATTTTTGCTTGTTGTTTTTGGTATTACTGTGGTGGAGCCAGTCAGAATGTGTGCCTATAGGTTATGTACAGTATGCAACCTATGCTGCTTTATGCTCCATAGCTCTTAAAATAAGTAGTGTACAAACTGTCACTTTTTTTACCTAACACGTATTAAGAATGATTATGGCATCCATTCTGTTTTTAGTAAACACGGGTAAGCTCAGCTTACTGCTGTTTGTGACAGTATCACTTATGCCATCTATAGATGCCGTCAGCAGTACGGTCTCCAGTGCCGTCAGTGTGGACCAAGCAAAAGCTCTGACTTTAGTGAAGTCTTCGAGGCTTTGCTGTATCCCAGACTCGCTGAAGCTCAATGCATATGTATAGACATTATTTATTACCAGTTATTTACAGTATATAGCGCACACATATTCTGCAGCACTTTACAGAGAATATTTGCTCATTCACATCAGTCCCTGCCCCAGTGGAGCTTACAATCTATATTCCCTACCACATGTACACACAGACACATTCACGCTTGTGTTAATTTTGTTGGGAGCCAATTAACCTACCAGTATATTTTTGGATTGTGGGAGGAAACCGGAGAACCCGGAGGAAACCCACACAAGTACGGGGAGAATATACAAACTCTGCACAGTTAAGGCCATGGTGGGTATCAAACCAATGACCTCAGTGCTGTGAGGCAGTAATGCTAACCATTACACCATCCGTACTGCCCCATCCATTGTGCATGCACATCAGCCAGCAATCATCACCAGCTACACAGGAGAGGACACCACAAAGGTTGACAACACCGTAGGATCTCTCCAGACAGGTAAGTTTTGTTAAATATTGGCACCATATTCTTTAGTATTACTGTGATTCTAAATGAAATATGACACCAATAAAAATGAATGTTCTTAAATGGCACCCTATTTTAGCACTCATTACACTAGTTATGAGTTCTGTATTTTGCAAACAGCATTAAAGTTTAGCTTACCAGTAATAGGGACCCAGCGACCAACTGTCCACTATCAGCGCAGCCGTCCAGGCTTTGCTGGGGCCCCACATGGGGAAGTGTAATGTGCAGGCAGCATTCTCACATGCCGGCAGTGGTAGGGTGCCAGCAACACAGCAGAGGACGCCGCTGAGGAGAAGGGAAGACTGCGTGTCATTACTGGAAGGGTGAGTTATGTTCAATACTGGCGGCATATTCCTTAGTGTCACTGTGATACTAACCAAAATATGCAGCTGGTAATAAGGATCATTATTAAAGCCCTTAATAAGAGGAATAGAATTTTCATGGTGCATCCGTATTTACAAAACGTGTGACCATAGATCACTACAGGGATTAGTGATCATTAATAGATATTCTAATGGCAATCAATAGAAGATGACTATAGAGCAAAGCAAAAGAGGGTATTGTACATAGGGGGTCATTTTGACCCGATCGCACGCTGCAGTTTATCGCAGCAGTGCGATCGGGTCAGAACTGTGCATGCGACGGCGCCGCAGTGCGCCGGCGCTGTTGGGCTGCTACGATCGCCTCTGCCTGATTGACAGGCAGAGGCGGTCACTGGGCGGGGGGATGCGGAACGGCGGCGTTTGGCTGCCGCTTCGTGGGCGCGGTCCGGCCAATGCAGGCATGGCCGGTCCGAACGGGGGGCGGGCTGTAGTGCAGCCGATGCGGGCCGGGGAGCGATGAGTAGCTCCCGGCCAGCACGCTAAAGCTGCGCTGGTCGGGAGCTACTTTTAAAGTGCAAAGGCATCACCGCAGTGCGATGCCTTTGAACTTCTGCGGGGAAGAGGGGGGGGCGCGGCACTGACATGCGGGGCGGGATAGCCCTGTGCTGGCTGTCCCCCCGCATGTCAGTGTGAATGATCGTAGCTACTATCATCTCGGATTGACCCCCATAGTCTTTGTTTTTTTGTTTTGTTTTGTTTTAACAATACAACCTAAATAAGATATATTTACAGAGACGGCATCATTAACATTGAGGGCAAAGTTGTTTTCTATTTTCTGCAGGTACATTTTGTCATTTTATTGGTTTGTTACAACAGTGAAACAAAGGAAACAAATGAGAGAAATGAGGCAGTGAGTTACTTTGGTGTGGTACACATGGGTTGAAGGTAATTAGAAATTTATAACTACATTTTATTAGCATTCAATAAAGATTGTACTTTATACTTTGTTATTGAATTACTTCTGTATGCCTTGATACCATAACTTAATTAGTCCAATACACTGATCTTACTATTCAGTCATTCCCATAATTGGGTCTCATCTTTGATTCATTTAGGGAAATATTAAAAACATGAAAATATCACAGAAGATGTGATGAGAAGAAGTACAATGATTGGTAAACTTGCTGAGTATTTGCTGTTTGAAGAATCTCTTATTTATACGCTGTTTCCATTGTGACTCTGGAAATTGGCGGGTCTATCAACCTGACAAATTCCCGAATCTCAGCCCTGACCCGGGTAGTGAGCAGTATCGAGGGAAGTCTGTGTTTCCACCGACACAAATCCCGGAAGTGATGTGTGTTCACACGCAAAACCCCGGTATATTTATGTTTGTGGAAATGGGTATTATAGTGTAACAGTAATACATTTGTTCAGTCCACGATGCAGCCATGGAAAGCTACATAGTTTCACTGCTAGTAATCTATAATACAATGAGAATTTGTACAAGTGCCTAAGCTTGCAACAGCCATGCAGTTATATAGAGATGTTATAGGCTGGTCATGTCCATTACTGTATAGGTATCTCAAATTATATATTATATTACAGGATTGTTCTTCTTAGTACATGTACAGTATCAAGAACAGTATCAAGTTTCTGATAATACTATCGTTGGTAGCAGTGTGTAGATCGCCTGTTGATTATTCATCTGCTATACCAGTGGTTCTCATTTTCAACCCTCAAGTTTTTATGGGGTCTATGGGGGTCATTCCGAGTTGATCGTAGCTGTGCTAAATTTAGCACAGTTACGATCATCTTCCCTGACATGCGGGGGGACGCCCAGCACGCCCCCCCCCCCCGCACAAATACAAAAGCATCGCGCAGCGGCGATGCCTTTGTATTTGAGGAGTAACTCCCGGCCAGCGCAGCTCCTGCGGCTGGCCGGGAGTTAATTGTCACTGCCACTGGCCGCAGCCGCCGCGGCCTGCCCCCCCAACGGTCTGGCCACGCCTGCGTTGGCCAGACCGCTCCCCCTAAATGGCGGCTTAGCGCCGCCGTTCAGCCCCCTCCCGCCCAGCGACCGCTTCTGTCTCAGAGGCGATCGCTAGGCAACGAAAGCTGCCATGCGCCGGCGCACTGCGGCGCATGCACAGTTCCGACCCAATCTCTGCGCTGCGACAAACTGCAGCGAGCGATCAGGTCGGAATGACCCCCTATGTACTAAGCCTTGGGGAGAGATAAAGTGGAGAGACATAAAGTACCAGCCAATCAGCTCCCATCTGCCATGTTACAGGTTATATAATAGCTCTAACTATTCTTAATAATTATATATTCTTATTACCTAGGGTTATATCAGATTGAATCAGTAAGGCATTATATTAAGAATTGCTGCCTTGCAGGTCACCATTTTTTTATTTATTTTTATGCATTCTGTATTCCAGTGAGTTGTCCCTATATATTAGGGCTGTATATGTACTCTCCCTGCCAATGCATATCCTGCATGTACCTTAGATTTATAAACTAGTGCCATTTCCCAATATGGGCCTGATTCTGAGTGGGATGCTAACAGCATGCAATGACAATGGGTCTAATTCAGACCTGATTGCAGATGTGCAAAAAACACACATCTAAGATCAAAATCTGAGGCATGCTAGTCCGCCCCGCATACCAGGCCCTACCCCCCGCCCCGCAGACATGCAAAAGCATTGCACAGCAGCAGTGCTTTCGAACCTGGCAAATAGCTCCCTGCCTATGCAGCCTTGCCATGTTTTTGACAGCAGCGGCTGCATGTGATGTCACTCAGCTGCCGTGGCCCATCCCGTAAACGGTCTAGACACACCTGCGTTGTCTGGACCGTGCTTCCCAATGCCACCACAATGCTGTCCCGACGGGGCCGACATGCCCGCGACCGCTCCGTGACTGCCTCTGTCTGTCAATCACACAGAGGCGATCGCACAAGTGAGATGCCTTAACATCTTACTGTGTGCACATGCGCACATCTCCAATGTCATGACTTCTCTCCACAGTCCAGTTCGACAGTGCTGTGCACCAAGGAGCCATTCCATTTCTGTTGGGCAGCAGAAGGAAGCATACAGAGGCAGATACTTACAGCCTGTAACAGGAGTCTTACACTCTGGGGCTAATTTAGGTTGGATCACAAAGAGCAATCCAACCGGAATTTTTACAATTGCCCAGCAGGCACATGCACAGCGCCCATTTTGCACATGTGCCTGCATTTACTGGGTTGGGGAGAGGGCGTCAGTGTTCCTTTCCAAGGCAGAGATGGAGCATTGCGGGGGAACAGTGTAAAAATGGGGGCACGGCAGCGTGTCACACGCAGTCGCTGCAATCACAAAAATGATGGCGGGCCTCCTGCGGGCGTAGCCAGGCTGCGCCGGCAGGAGGCTACCATATTTTTAGCAATCATTCTAAAATTGCAGTGCATAATGTGTGGCATAATGGGGATAAGGGTGGTCATTCCGAGTTGTTCGCTCGCAAGCTGCTTTTAGCAGCTTTGCACACGCTAAGCCGCCGCCTACTGGGAGTGAATCTTAGGTTATCAAAATTGCGAACGAAAGATTTGCAAAATTGCGAATAGACACTTCTTAGCAGTTTCTGAGTAGCTTCAAACTTACTCGGCATCTGCGATCAGTTCAGTGCTTGTCGTTCCTGGTTTGACGTCATAAACACACCCAGCGTTCGCCCAGACACTCCTCCGTTTCTCCAGCCACTCCCGCGTTTTTCCCAGAAACTGTAGCGTTTTTTCACACACTCCCATAAAACGGCCTGTTTCCGCCCAGAAACACCCACTTCCTGTCAATCACACTACGATCACCAGAACGAAGAAAAAACCTCGTAATGCCGTGAGTAAAATACCTAACTGCATAGCAAATTTACTTGGCGCAGTCGCAGTGCGAACATTGCGCATGCGCAGTTAGCGGAAAATCGCTGCGATGCAAAGAAAAATACAGAGCGAACAACTCGGAATGACCCCCAAGGGCACTACTAATGTGTGGCATAATGTGTATAAGGGCACTAATAATGTGTGGCATAACATGAATAAGAGGTTCTACTGTATGGTGGAATGTGTATATGGGGCACCACTGTTGGTGTAATGTAATGGGCACTTCCATTGACAGAATATGTGTGTGACAGAATATGATTAAGGGCAGTGGCTTCATGAGGGGAGTGCGGGGGGGGGAGTGGGGTGACACCAAGTAGAGCCCTGCACTCACAGCCTCACCCTCATCCCATCCACGAACCTGACAGAGACATGTCAGCGGCGGCATCCACACCCCCTCCTCCCCGGCACTAAGCGCTGCAGTCAGAGACAACGCTATCCACTCAGTGTGGACCACAAAGCAAAGGGAGGCACCAGGCTCAATAGGTGGTCTCGCCACGCTCCGCTGCTTTCTGCGCCTTTCAACAGCTAACAGGCAGCGGCAAGCTAAAGTGACAGCACAGGAAAGAGCACTGTCAGCAGGATCCCCCTGGCTGGGTCTTCAGACTCTTCACTGAGTCCCCTCCCCTCAGAGGCGCGGCTCCCCTCAGTGCTATGTGAGGCAAGGAGGAGGGAAGCTATTTACAAAGTCAGCAAGCTGGCGAATGCTGACATTGCTGAGGGGCAGGACTGAATCTGATTGAAATGGCCGGCGGCAGGTACAGCTGAGAAGTGTTACTTACATTTTCTACGTGGGGGTTACAGGAAGTACAGGGGCCATGTTGGTGCTGATGATGGTTGGTTCTAAATCGAAGTGGGAGAAGGGACCTTCTGACGCCACTAGGGGAGGAGACACGTCACCAGGGGGAGGCGCTACAGCCAAACAGGGTACCCGAACAGTACCCTCGCTTCGCTCGCCACCGGGTTAGTAAAGGTAATAGTTGGTGGCGTGGATAGTAGAGGAACTATCCCGCTGGCCTAGCTCCTCCCCCTTCTGTCATGACTCCTCCCACTGACGTAAAAGGTCCCTTAGGCCTCTTGCATCTAGCATCTACCGCAGATGATCGCGGCTGCAGGCAGGCAGATGTCTGTGAGTAGGAAGCAGCCCAGGGCTGGGATCATCAGTGCAAGTGGCCCCCACTGGCAGCATTTTATCTTTACACCCAGGTTGTAGTTACCAGCATGGGGGTTGTGTGCCCCCCTCCCCCGCTCACCAGTCGCAGCAGCCTCGCAGGGGTTTCACTTAAATCTCTTCCGACTAGCTCAGCTTCCTCTGTTCAATCTTCACTGCTCCACATGTTTCCCCGCCCCCAGGTTTCCTGCTGCTCCTCTGTTCTCCTCCTTTCCCTGCTTCTTCTAGCTCTCACAAGTTTCGACGGTATGCTTATTTCCCCTATATCCCCAGGTGTGCCTCTTTCCCCTGTATCCCCATGTGTGCTTCTTTCCCCTGTATCCACGTGTGCCTCTCTCCTCTGTATCCCCAGGTGTGCCTCTTTCCCCTGTATCCCCATGTGTGCCTCTTTCTCCTGTATTGTATACCCATGTGTTACTCTTTCCCTATATCCACATGTGTGTCTCTTTCCCCTGTATCCCCAGGTGTGCCTTTTTCCCCTGTATCCCCCATGGGTGCCTCTTTCCTCTGTATCCCCAGGTGCGCCTCTTTCCCCTGTATCCCCAGGTGTGCCTCTTTCCCCTGTATCCACATGTGTGCCTCTTTCCTCTGTATCCCCAGGTGTGCCTTTTTCCCTTGTATCCCCAGGTGTGCCTCTTTCCTCTGTATCCCCAGGTGTGCCTCTTTCCCCTGTATCCACGTGTGCCTCTTTCCCATGTATCCACGTGTGCCTCTTTCCCATGTATCCACGTGTGCCTCTTTCCACTGTATCCCCATGTGTGCCTCTTTCCCCTGTATCCCCAGGTGTGCCTCTTTCCCCTGTATCCCCAGTTGTGCCTCTTTCCTCTGTATCCCCAGGTGTGCCTCTTTCCCCTGTATCCACGCGTGCCTCTTTCCCATGTATCCACGTGTGCCTCTTTCCACTGTATCCCCATGTGTGCCTCTTTCCACTGTATCCCCATGTGTGCCTCTTTCCCCTGTATCCCCATGTGTTACTCTTTCCCTATATCCACATTTGTGTCTCTTTCCCCTGTATCCCCAGGTGTGCCTTTTTCCCCTGTATCCCCCATGGGTGCCTCTTTCCTCCGTATCCCCAGGTGCGCCTCTTTCCCCTGTATCCACATGTGTGCCTCTTTCCTCTGTATCCTCAGGTGTGCCTCTTTCCACTGTATCCCCAGGTGTGCCTCTTTCCCCTGTATCCCCAGGTGTGCCTCTTTCCCCTGTATCCCCAGGTGTGCCTCTTTCCCCTGTATCCCCAGGTGTGCCTCTTTCCCCTTTATCCCCATGTGTGCCTCTTTCCCCTGTTTCCCCAGGCGTGACTCTTACCCCTCTATCCCGATGTGTGCCTCTTTCCCCTGTATCCCCAGGTGTGCCTCTTACCCCTGTATCCCCATGTGTTACTCTTTCCCTATATCCCCATGTGTGCCTCTGCTCCTACTCACCCATGTAAACCTATCAGCTATGTTTTTGTCATCCCCTCTGTCTGTGCCTCAGTCCCCTTTCCCATAAGTGCCTCGCTCACTTTCCTATATACTGTACAGTCTGTATATCTTTGGTATTTTCCCCATCCATGTCTCTGATACTGCCAACCCCCTTCTCCCCCTCTGTGACTCTGCCCCCTATGCCCCGTGTGCCCCTCTCCCCCTCCATGAGTGCCTGGCTGTCTCTGCTCCTTTCCCCATCTATACCTCTGCTACCGCCCCATGTGTGCCTATGCCTACACTACCCCTCCATGGCTGACAGCTGCCGACCGACAGAAGCAAGACCATGTACAGCGCCACATAATCTGAAACATGGCAGGTAAATATAAATTTTCTTTTAATAATAATTTTATATTTCTATTTTATGTGTGGGAGGGTTATGACGCTTTCAGACAAGGGACCTGGGAATTTGTTGGGTCTAGCAAGCCGTCAATTTCCCTTGGTTTTCCTTTCACACATACAGAAATCCCGGGTTGATGTGCGTTCACATGCAAAAACACGGTATTTAGCTGGTTGTGTGAAAGGGGTATATCAGTGTGGTATTTGTTCTAGGACGTAGGGAGGGTCAGCGTGGTAGTTGTTGTGGGATGTGGGGAGGATCAGTATGACATTTGTTGTGGGATGTGGGGAGGATCAGTATGACATTTGTTGTGGGATGTGGGGAGGATCAGTATGACATTTGTTGTGGGATGTGGGGAGGATAATATGACATTTGTTGTGGGATGTGGGGAGGATCAGTATGACATTTGTTGTGGGATGTGGGGAGGATCAGTATGACATTTGTTGTGGGATGTGGGGAGGATCAGTATGACATTTGTTGTGGGATGTGGGGAGGATCAGTATGACATTTGTTGTGGGATGTGGGGAGGATAATATGACATTTGTTTTGGGATGTGGGGGAAGGGTTCAATGTGACATTTTTTGTGGGATGTGGGGAGGATCAATGTGACATTTGTTTTGGGATGTTGGGGTGATCAATGTGACATTTGTTTTGGGATGTAGGGAGGATCAATGTGACATTTGTTGTGGGATGTAGGGAGGATCAATGTGACATTTGTTTTGGGATGTGGGGAGGATCAATGTGACATTTGTTTTGGGATGTGGGGAGGATCAATGTGACATTTGTTTTGGGATGTGGGGAGGATCAATGTGACATTTGTTTTGGGATGTAGGGAGGATCAATGTGACATTTGTTGTGGGATGTAGGGAGGATCAATGTGACATTTGTTTTGGGATGTTGGGGTGATCAATGTGACATTTGTTTTGGGATGTAGGGAGGATCAATGTGACATTTGTTGTGGGATGTAGGGAGGATCAATGTGACATTTGTTTTGGGATGTAGGGAGGATCAATGTGACATTTGTTTTGGGATGTAGGGAGGATCAATGTGACATTTGTTGTGGGATGTAGGGAGGATCAATGTGACATTTGTTTTGGGATGTAGGGAGGATCAATGTGACATTTGTTTTGGGATGTAGGGAGGATCAATGTGACATTTGTTGTGGGATGTGGGGAGGATCAATGTGACATTTGTTTTGGGATGTGGGGGTGATCAATGTGACATTTGTTTTGGGATGTAGGGAGGATCAATGTGACATTTGTTGTGGGATGTGGGGAGGATCAATGTGACATTTGTTGTGGGATGTGGGGAGGATCAATGTGACATTTGTTGTGGGATGTGGGGAGGATCAATGTGACATTTGTTGTGGGATGTTGGGGTGATCAATGTGACATTTGTTTTGGGATGTAGGGAGGATCAATGTGACATTTGTTGTGGGATGTGGGGAGGATCAATGTGACATTTTTTGTGGGATGTGGGGAGGATCAATGTGACATTTGTTGTGGGATGTGGGGAGGATCAATGTGACATTTGTTTTGGGATGTGGGGGTGATCAATGTGACATTTGTTGTGGGATGTGGGGAGGATCAATGTGACATTTGTTTTGGGATGTGGGGGTGATCAATGTGACATTGTTTTGGGATGTAGGGACGATCAATGTGACATTTTTTGTGGGATGTGGGGAGGATCAACGTGGCATTTGTTGTGGGATGTGGGGAGGATCAATGTGACATTTGTTGTGGGATGTGGGGAGGATCAATGTGACATTTGTTGTGGGATGTGGGGAGGATCAGTGTGACATTTGTTTTGGGATGTGGGGGTGATCAATGTGACATTTGTTGTGGGATGTAGGGAGGATCAATGTGACATTTGTTGTGGGATGTGGGGAGGATCAACGTGACATTTGTTGTGGGATGTGGGGAGGATCAATGTGACATTTGTTGTGGGATGTGGGGAGGATCAATGTGACATTTGTTTTGGGATGTGGGGGTGATCAATGTGACATTTGTTTTGGGATGTAGGGAGGATCAATGTGACATTTGTTGTGGGATGTGGGGAGGATCAACGTGACATTTGTAATGGGACACGGGTAGGCGCAGCGTGACATTTGTAATGAGATGTGGGGAGGCTCAGCGCGACATTTTGTGTGGGGATGCTCAGCGTGACATTTCTTGTGGGGCGTGGGGAGGCTTAGCATGACATTTGTTGTGGGACATGGGGTGGGTCAGTGTGGCATTTCTTGTGGGACATGAGGAGGTTCAACATTGCATTTGTTGTGGAACCCACTGCCTGTCACCACCCTCTCCCTGTCACCTCTCATTGTTACCCTCTCCCTGTCACCCACTGCCTGTCACCACCGTCTTCCTGTCACCTCTCATTGTTACCCTCTCCCTGTCACCCACTGCCTGTCAACATCTCTCTCGTGTTACCCTCTCCCTGTCACCCACTGTTTGTCACCCTCTCCTTGTTAACCTATCTTTCCTGTCACCTCCTGCTTCTCTCTGTCAGCCTGTGCCTCTGCCTGTAACCCTCTACCCACTACCTCTCCCTGTCACCCTTTGATTCTCCTCATCACCCACTCCCTCTCCCTGGCTCCCTCTCGATGTCACCCACTACCTCTCCCCAGCGTCACTTACTGCCTGTCAGCTATTGACTATCACCCATTGCCTCTCCCCAGTGTCACCCACTGCTTCTCCCCTGGGTCACAAACTGCCTGTCATTTACTGCCTCTCCCCATGGTCATCCACTGCCTCTCCCAGTGTCACCCACTACTTCTCCCCAGGGTCACACACTGTCATTTTCTGCCTCTCCCCATGGTCATCCACCGCCTCTCCCAGTATCACCCACTGCTTCTCCCCAGGGTCACACACTGTCATTTTCTGCCTCTCCCCATGGTCATCCACCGCCTCTCCCAGTGTCACCCACTGCTTCTCCCCAGGGTCACACACTGTCATTTTCTGCCTATCCCCATGGTCATCCACTGCTTCTACCCCGTTTACACACTGTCTGTATTTCCCTGCCTCTCCCCAGTGCCACCCACTGCCTGTCATTCACTGCCTCTCCCCAGGGTCACTCAATACCTCTCCCCAGTGTCACCACTGCCTCTCCCATTTCTAGGAAGGCGCAAAATTATAGTTTGCAATGGGGGTCGCTAAACACCCTAGCACCGAACCTGGCTGCAGTCACACCCACATCCCCGCTGATGCCATGAGCCAGTCTCAAAGCCAATCACACATCCGCCTGACAGCAATCGCCGCAGCTGGTCCGTACTGCCATAATCTCTCCAGTTGCCAGTTTCGTGGCATCATCACGCACGCCAGCACCGCTTGCAATGCTGGGAGGGAGAAGTGGAAGGAGACAGAGAGCTGCAGTGCTGCCGCTGCATTACAAGAGGGAGGAAATCTTCTGTAGTCAAGTGCGCACCTCATTGTTCTCACTTCCCAGTCTTCAGCGGTCACTCCCTGGCTGGCTGGCAGTCATTTTGGAAAGTTTGTTCAAGTTAGTATTTACAGTTAAAAATACACTGTCACTTTTTTCCTGAAGTAAATATGGATTGAATTGAAATGAATATCATTTGTTTTGTACCAAAAAATGGTTAATTTCAATATAATCCAGTATTCTTTTAAAAAATATATAGTTTGTATCAAATTAGGGAATTCAAATAGAGATGTGTTCTCCTAGAACGTTGCGCAGGCTGTGTATGCAGAGCATATCGTAGCGATACACAGAATCAACGCTTGAAATGTGGACGCAGGCAGCGGGAGAGCCAGCGGAGGGGAATAAGCAGAGGTTCGGGCCGCTAGCAAGTGCATGTGTACTCATGCACCTGTGACAATTAGCATATCAATAGATTTTGTTAGCTTCGGGAGGCTATAATCTGCCTCCCACAGTAAGAGTTTAAGAGGACATATCTGTAAAAGTGCATACACACGGTGCGATTTTACGTCCGATATGGACTATATAGTCCATATTGGAAGTAAATATAGTGCATATCGAACCATGGGGGTCATTCCGAGTTGTTCGCTCGCTAGCAGTTTTTAGCAGCCATGCAAATGCATTGTCGCCGCCCACCGGGGAGTGTATTTTCGCTTTGCAGAAGTAACATAGTAACGTAGTAACTAAGGTTGAAAAAAGACAATTGTCCATCGAGTTCAACCTATTTGTGGTCTCCTATGCAGTCTTATTATAGGACTAGTGATTTTTATGTTAGGACTAGTTATATTAACTATAATGTGTGCCTACGCACCATAACCCTGAATATCTTTATCCAATAGGAATTTATCTAACCCATTCTTAAAGGTGTTGACTGAGTCTGCAGTTACTACTCTCTCAGGCAGGGAATTCCAAACACGTATTGTCCTTACTGTTAAAAAACCTTTTCGCCTCAATGTGCGGAAACTCCTCTCTTCTAACCTAAGTGAGTGACAACGTGTCCTCTGTGCTGATCTTATAGAAAACAGGTCCCTCCCAAGCTCTGTGCATTGACCCCTTATATATTTGTAGATGTTGATAATGTCCCCTCTTAGTCTCCTCTTTTCCAATGTAAACATGCCTAGCCTTGCAAGCCTTTCCTCGTATTCCAGCGTTTCCATGCCCTTGATTAGTTTGGTCTCTGAACCTTTTCTAGATCCAGGATATCCTTTTTGTAATGCCCAAAATTGCACACAGTATTCAAGATGAGGCCTCACTAGTGATTTATATAATGGGAGTATAATACTCTCGTCCCTTGCATCAATTCCTCGTTTTATGCATGCTAATATCTTATTAGCCTTCTTTGCTGCACTCCTACTTTGGGTACTTCTGCTTAATTTGTTATCTATGTGAACCCGTAAATCTTTTTCCAGTACAGAATCCCCTAATATTACCCCATTTAGTATATAGGTGTTATTTTTGGTCATGCCCATGTTTCCAGTTTAATTAAGTCGTTCTGAAGAGACTCAGCATCCCCCTCCGTATTTATAACCTGTTATACTGTTAGGTCGTTGATGAAAATGTTGAACAAAAGTGGTCCAAGTACAGACCCTTGTGGCACACCACTTAGTACTTTAGTCCAATTTGAAAATGATCCATTGTCCACAACGCGCTGCTCCCTATTATCTAACCAGTTACTGACCCAAGTGCATATTGTGCTCCCTAGCCCTGTTTCTTGTAGCTTGTAGATAAGACACATGTGTGGTACAGTGTCGAAAAGCTTTGGCAAAGTCTAAAAAGATTATATTCACCTACTTACTAGTGATGAGCGGGTTCGGTTTCTCGGAAACCGAACCCCCCCGAACTTCACCCATTTTACACGGGTCCGAGGCAGGTTCGAACCTTCCCGCCTTGCTCGGCTAACCCGAGCGCGCCCGAACGTCATCATCCCGCTGTCGGATTCTCGCGAGATTCAGATTCTATATAAGCAGTCGCGCGTCGCCGCCATTTTCACTCGTGCATTGGAGATGATAGGGAGAGGACGTGGCTGGCGTCCTCTCCGTTTATTGTTGAACTTGATTGCTTTATTGCTTAATTGTGGGGAGGACTGGGGAGCAGCTGTTAGGAGGAGTACAGTGCAGAGTTTTGCTGATCAGTGACCACCAGTTTTATCCGTTCTCTGCCTGAAAAAAACGCTCCATATCTGTGCTCAGTGTGCTGCATAATATATCTGTGCTCACATTGCTTAATTATGGGGACTGGGGAGCAGCTGTATTATATAGCAGGAGTACAGTGCAGAGTTTTGCTGACAGTGACCACCAGTATACGTTGTCTGCCTGAAAAACACTCCATATCTGTGCTCAGTGTGCTGCTTTATTGTGGGGACTGGGGACCACCAGTATAATTAATATTATATAGGAGGAGTACAGTGCAGAGTTTTGCTGACACGGTGACCACCAGTATACTATATATAGCAGTACGATACGGAAGGCCACTGCTGTGCCTACCTCTGTGTCGTCATTAAGTATACTATCCATCTACATTCTATACCTGTGGTGCATTTTAGTTTTGCAGTTTGCTGACACAGTGACCACCAGTATACTATATATAGCAGTACGATACGGAAGGCCACTGCTGTGCCTACCTCTGTGTCGTCATTAAGTATACTATCCATCTACATTCTATACCTGTGGTGCATTTTAGTTTTGCAGTTTGCTGACACAGTGATCACCAGTATACTATATATAGCAGTACGATACGGAAGGCCACTGCTGTGCCTACCTCTATGTCGTCATTAAGTATACTATCCATCTACATTCTATACCTGTGGTGCGCCTCTTTTTTCTTTGCATCATGTGCTGTTTGGGGACAATTTTTTTGAAGTGCCATCCTGTCTTGACACTGCAGTGCCACTCCTAGATGGGCCAGGTGTTTGTGTCGGCCACTTGTGTCGCTTAGCTTAGTCACACAGCGACCTTGGTGCGCCTCTTTTTTTCTTTGCATTATGTGCTGTTTGGGGACAATTTTTTTGAAGTGCCATCCTGTCTTGACACTGCAGTGCCACTCCTAGATGGGCCAGGTGTTTGTGTCGGCCACTTGTGTCGCTTAGCTTAGTCACACAGCGACCTTGGTGCGCCTCTTTTTTTCTTTGCATCATGTGCTGTTTGGGGACAATTTTTTTGAAGTGCCATCCTGTCTTGACACTGCAGTGCCACTCCTAGATGGGCCAGGTGTTTGTGTTGGCCACTTGTGTCGCTTAGCTTAGTCACACAGCGACCTTGGTGCGCCTCTTTTTTTCTTTGCATCATGTACTGTTTGGGGACAATTTTTTTGAAGTGCCATCCTGTCTTGACACTGCAGTGCCACTCATTGATGGGCCAGGTGTTTGTGTCGGCCACTGTGTCGCTTAGCTTAGTCACACAGCGACCTTGGTGCGCCTCTTTTTTTCTTTGCATCATGTGCTGTTTGGGGACAATTTTTTTGAAGTGCCATCCTGCCTGACACTGCAGTGCCACTCCTAGATGGGCCAGGTGTTTGTGTCGGCCACTTGTGTCGCTTAGCTTAGCCATCCAGCGACCTCGGTGCAAATTGTAGGACTAAAAATAATATTGTGAGGTGTGAGGTGTTCAGAATAGACTGGAAATTAGTGGAAATTATGGTAATTGAGGTTAATAATACTATGGGATCAAAATGACCCCCAAATTCTATCATTTAAGCTGTTTTTTAGGGTTTTTTGAAAAAAACACCCGAATCCAAAACACACCCGAATCCGACAAAAAAATTTCGGGGAGGTTTTGCCAAAACGCGTCCGAATCCAAAACACGGCCGCGGAACCGAATCCAAAACCAAAACACAAAACCCGAAAAATGTCCGGTGCACATCACTACTACTTACCCTGATCCAGGTTCGCACTTACTGTTTCATAAAAGCCAAGTAAGTTGGTCTGACATGATCTGTCCTTCACAAATCCATGTTGGTTCCTTTTAATGAACTTATTTGCTTCAAGGAACTATTGAATACTGTCCCTTAGAATACCTTCCAATACTTTCCCCACTATAGATACCCGATTTAACTGAATCCATGAAGATCAAAAATAGTGGTCTTGCTAGTTCAGCGTGCAGCTCCATAAGAACCCTCGGGTGAATTCCATCGGGACCAGATGACTTATTAATCTTTAACTTTTTTAATCGGTCACAGACTACCTCCTCACATAAATAAGCATTTAGCAGTGGGACATTATATTTTTTGAGATTTTGTGTTAGACCCAGCATTTGGTCCTCTCTGGTAAATACAGTTGAACGCTTGTGCAGCAGAACGCCTGCAAAAACATTTTGTGCAAAACAAGACCAGCTCTAGACTTACTCTTCGTGTGCGTTGATTCTAACGTTGGAGGGATGGCTTTGACGTCACACACCCACCCAGCGTTCGCCCAGCCACGCCTGCGTTTTTCCAAACATTCCCAGAAAGCGGTCAGTTGACACACAGAAACACCCCCTTTCTGTCAATCTTCTTGCAGCCGCCAGTGCGAATGAAAACGTTGCTAGAACCTGTGCAAAACCACAATTCTCTTTGTATCCGTACGTCGCGCATGCGCATTGCAGTGCATGCGCAGATTAGCTGATTTTTACACTGATCGCTACGCAGCGAACAATGGCAGCTAGCGATCAACTCAGAATGACCCCCCATGTGTATACACCTTGTGATGCCGATGTGCTGTCCCGCGGGATCGGCATCGCAATGAAATATAGTGTTTGCAGGCACGGCCAATACTGTCTATATCAGATACTCATGTCTCCTGCGTCAATATAGTCAGTATCGGCACGGGTCGCACTGTGTATATGCACCTTAAGTGTGAGTCTGCAAATGCATTTTTTTTTCATGAAACAGACTTCCGCATGAATGTGCATACCTAAGAAATGTGAAATCCAATAAAAAATGGTTGCAAATTTTCTTAAAAATTTGACCTGGGAAAAGTGCATTAAAAAGTGGCACCCCAAAAAGTAACTCCTTTGTTAGCAAAATCATCTAGAAAGTTAGTGAGCATAAGCAGAGTACTGGACACTTTTAAAAGGTGTCACAAGGCTTTTTAAATAACGTAATTAACTGTAAAAAGCTTACAAATTTCATTTATTTACAAAGGAATTAATAAAAAAAATGCGAGACAAAAATGCTTTTGGGGTAATTTAAGGCTGCATTCATTTATCTTTGAAATAATCAGAAGCAATTATTTTTTGTAGAAGTAAATGAACACATGAAAAACTTATTGTATTGCAAACCAGTTTTTCAGTCTAAGTGCCTGATTCACTATCATTTGCTAATGTGAGATTGCACACACTGACTGTGCATGCGCTGCAAACACATTGCATGTGCGCGAAGGTCAAATTGTGATCACTCTGCATATGCAGCCTAAGTGTAAAGAGGACGCAATTTGACTGACAGGAAGTGACTGTTCGTGGGTGCTAACATGGCGATTGTGGAGAGTGGTTGAGAGGCGTGTATCTGATGTCATCTATGAACGCTGCAATGAAAAACTTAACACTCGGTGCAACTGCATTCTTATTATTTTGAGTGGGCACGGGTCAGCTGCAACTGTCGACTGTGCACGTTTTGTGTGTATGCATTGCGATTCTGCTAATGGCTATGCAGATTTGCTAATGCATCGGTGGGGGTCTTTTACACTTTCTGGGTGTCTCTTCACATGTGATTTTTAGCAGTAGCAGGTTTGAGAAAATCGCTATTTCAGCCTCAGTAGCGATCCATATTGAATTAGGCCCTAAGTTTGTGGCCAGTAAGTCATGAATCCATGAAGTCTAAAAATTTAGGGGAGGGGTTGAGTCTAATTTGCATAACTCTTATGTAAATGTTATTACATTTAGGCTGTGCATATGATATTGTAATTTAAAGGTATACTGTTAATTTTATTAGCTGCTTATGCCACTACTATTGCCATTGCATTCGGTGATATACAGGAATTATGATTTACACGTAAAACTAGCACCGTGTGGTCTGATACAGGAGGAGGTCCATGGGGGTGACACCATGAGTTACCACCATGAGTTACCACACCGGGTGACACCAACCCTAGTGACGCCTCTTATTAAGGGCACTTAGTGTGGTGTAATGTGAATAAGGGGTACTTCTGTGTGACATAATGTGAATAAGGTTAAGGTACTGCCTGATGTAATTTGAATTGGGATTACTACTGTGTGGCCATGCCCCTTTTTTCTGGCACACATGACACACCAAATGTAAGCGGTCCTTTTTTATCGTATGGGGATGCACCAATGCCCTTTTTGCCACCGGGTGCCTAAATGTCTAGTTACAGCTCTGGCTGCAGCCTATGTTATTCCATCACCAGGAAGCAGGACCTAATGCTATTTTGCTATTGCATACTAATATTATCTGGGTAACAAAGTACATACAGTATATTCTCAATGTGTAATGAGGTGGCCTAAATAAAAATAATATTCCTATTTATGGGGACTGTTATTCGCCTCGATCTGGAGGTCCTCACAGCTGTTTAGTCAAGGTGCCTTCAAAGTCCTTAGTCTGGCTCTGCCTGCAGTTGTGAATTTAGCTTTTTTTCCATCTGTCTCAGTGGCTTGTCATATTTTACTATGCTGGAAACCATTAGTAACTACACTAACAGTAATTAGTTTATGCTATACATTTGCAAATAGTACAAGACCTGAATAATGCATAGAAAAGCTTTTGTAAAGACACCGTGGATCTGCACACAGCAGGGGTTTCTTCATTTACAAAGTCTAAAATGGTCAAAGCGAAGAACTAAAACCTTTATGGTGGTGCTGTGTTCCTCAATGTGCACAAGTGTGCCTTCATTTTTCATTTCTGCATATATATATATATATATATATAGCAAGATTAGGGGCGCCGATAGCTCTGACAGCCTCTGGTACTGGGGGGCATGGTCAATGCAAGGAGGTGTGGCCATACCACCTCCTTAGAAAATCTTAAAAATTATAATGTATGTGCAGCCACATAACATCAGCACACAGGTAGCATAGGGGTGTGTGTGTGTGGGGGGCACATCGGTGTCATCTCCAGTGGATGGAGGTGGAGAGGGGTGGGTGTAATCACTCCCCCCCACTGCATGTCATGCAGGGAGAGAGGAGAGAGAAGACTGACTGTTTCTGCAGCTGCCTCTCTCCCCAGCCTAGCACAGAGCAGCGTGTACCTGGTGCTGGGCTGGGGAGAGAGGCTGCTGAAGCAGCAGTCATTCATCTCTCTCTTGCCCAAAGTACCGGTGTCTGCAATGGAGGAGAGGGGCAGTGAACCCCCACCGAGCCGATCCAACCAACCTGGGCCCAGGTAAAGACTACCTGCTCTCTTTCTCGAGGCACTGCTGAGCAAGATCACTGTATTTGATTTTTGATAAAATAAATCAGTGCTTCTCAAACCTGGCTCACATTTTCCAGTCCACCTACTAGGCGCACAGGTGTACTGGAAAACATGAACTGTTTGGTATCCACAGGTAAGGTGCCTTGTGATTGTTTAAGCCCTAGTGCCATGGACATGACACCTCTTACTCTCTTGCCTCTATCTCCTCTTCTCACCAATGCCAGGACTCTTCTTTCTACTGAACCAGAGAGACTACCCCAGCTCACAGATATCATCTATCCATTCCAAAAAAAGAACTACTTTCTTCTGATCAACATTATTTTTTGTTGCAGTCAAAAAAATATAATTAAAATTAACATCTTCCCATAGCTGTAAATAAACCAATTGAAGGACGTGCTATCTGAGATAGTGCTTCCTTCAATTGGCTTATTTCTTGTTTTGAAGATAAGCACATACCTTCTATCTCTATAGTTCATGTAGCGCCACATGTGACATACTGTATACTATAATGTTTGATTATCTTCCCATATCTGCTGTTTATTTTAAGCCTTCTCTGTGTTCGTTCCTCTGTATACATTTAAACTTATACAGTATGTAATAACTTAATATATGCTGGACAAAAAACATATCACAAATGTCCATCGACCAGGGGGGGGTAATTCAGATTTGAACGCTGCTGTGCGTTTTCGCACAGCAGGCGATCAGATCATAATAGCGCATGCGTATGCACCGCAATGCGCATGCACGTCAGACAACTACGGTCATCACCGGTCAGCGATGGGATGGTGCGTAAAATCCGATCGCACGGGCATTCGTATGGTGATTGACAGGAAGAGGCCGTTTATGGGTGGCAACTGACCGTTTACTGGAAGTGTCCGGAAAAATGCAGACGTTCCCAAGCGTTTTCACGGAGGGTGTCTGACGTCAGCTCCGGTCCCGATCAGCCCATTCTCATCGCACTAGAGGATTAAATCCTGGGCTGCGCACAGACTGCACAAAGTGAATTTTTGCAGCTCAGCTACATATACGATTGCACACTTGCACGGTGAATATACACTCCCCCTGTAGGCGGCGACTATCTGATCGCAGGACAGCAAAAAACGCAACCCAGCAATCAGATCTGAATTACCCCCAGTATTACTAGTTTGAGTCTTCAGTAGGTATCTTCATTTCACTTGCCGGATCCATTGCACAGGTGCCGGGACGCAAGCAGGAACAGCCGCTGATTAGTACTACCATGACTATATAAAGTGAACATTGGCCCTCATTCCGAGTTGATCGCTCGCTAGCTGCTTTTAGCAGCAGTGCACACGCTAGGCTGCCGCCCTCTGGGAGTGTATCTTAGCTTAGCAGAAGTGCGAACGCAAGGTTAGCAGAACTGCTCGAAAATCTGTTCATGCAGTTCTTTCTGAGCAGCTCCAAACCTACTCCTACCTTGCGATCACCTCAGTCAGTTTAGTTCCTGCTTTGACGTCACAAACACGCCCTGCATTCGGCCAGCCACTCCCCCGTTTCCCCAGACACGCCTGCGTTTTTACCTGAAACGCCTGCGTTTTTTAGCACACTCCCGGAAAACGGCAAGTTACCACCCAGAAACACCCCTTTCCTGTCAATCACTCACCGATCAACAAAGCGACTTAAAAGCGTTGCTCGCCCTTGTGTAAAACTGCATAGTTTTGTGTGAAAGTACTTCGCGCGTGCGTACTGCGGCCTGTACGCATGCGCAGAAATGCCGCTTTTTCACCTAATCGCTGCGCTGCGACCGAAAGTAGCTAGCGATCGACTCGGAATGAGGGCCGTAGTGATTTTGTGAAAGAGTCGGATGGAGGTATTGTGGCTAGTTTTGAAAGTTGGCGTAATTATACAGCTGGTCAGTACTAAAAAAAAACAGATATTTGCAGTGACAAAAATCATTAATACCTGGAACTGTCCATTTGACAGCTAGCTTTTTGACATATGTTATACATTTCTTCCATCAGTTTCTTCTAGTTTTAATTAATTGTTTTTTTTTCTTGTAATTATAATAGTATTTATTTCAATTATATTTTAAAAAAAATACTATTTAGTCTCTGAACTTTCCCAGTATAAGCCATGATGCTTCTCGACTATAACCTTTTAATACTCATGGCTTTTGTAACTGGGAATGTGTTTGTTAACACATGTTAAAATGTAATTAAAGCGTCTATAAACAACATGGCATTTAATATGAAGTTAAATCCAAAATCATGTGGAAATTATACATGAAGAAATCTTCTAAACAGCAGCAGTGAATGTAATAATAGCAAAATGTGGTCAAAACTCTGAAAAAAGTGCTGTTTTTGAATGTTTGTCTGTATTACCCATATGTTTCAAGCTCTGAAAAGCAAAACTTTCCAGAGCATGTACCCGATAAGCAACACCATCTATAGTTAGCATTGCTCAATAGAAGACCGTTTTCTTCTTTCCACATAAATCCCAAAGAGGGATCTGATAGGATCATTCCTGGTGTCCCCCACAGCTTGTGCATGCACTGGCCAACGGCCTCGCGTGTGCAGTAGGACTCCCAGGTCATAAACCCAGAAGTCCTCGCATCAAAATGGACAGTTCTTATTTATACTTACCCATACCTCCCAACATCGGGAGATGGTTAAGTGGGACTCCCAGATGCTGCAAATCTGCACCACGTCCAAAAAGGGGAGTGAGCTATAGGAAAGGGTGTGTGGCTCTGAGGGAGTGCTGCGATCGTGAGCCACGCCCCTGTTTTCCGTCACTATGGGGGCATGGCCAGTGCTCTGTGAGCTGCTGACATGCCCCCAGACCCTCTGTCTCTTGTGAATAGATGCTGTGCGCATGTGCAGGAAGACATAAGCAGAGCAGTGACTGACAGGAGCCTCCCAGCTGTCCGTCCCCCCCTTTCCCCACCGCGGGACAGCCCCAAAAAATAGGACTGTCCCGCCAAAATCGGGACAGTTGGGAGGTATGCATCTACACACAGCATACTTTTTTAGGAGAAGATGCTGCCACTAGACATACTTCACGTTGTCACTGCAACTGTAGTAAAATTATATTATATAGTAGCATTATTATGGTCATGATTAAAGCTCCTAGCAGAACTTGGGGGTGTTTCGGGGCAATTGGAACCCCACCCTACATTTGCCGATAAAGGGGTGCCTAACCTTTTAATGCTAGAAGGCCTGATTGACTTTAACTGAACAAAGGCTGGCTGGTGAATCCTTTCCCAACTTATGAGAAATATAACTATAACTTAAATGTCTATTAACTAAAAATAGTCATTTCTTCAGTCTGCTCATTGTATCTGTTGAAAAACTAGTATACTTTCTCTTCTCACACTTTTCCTTTATTGCCTCATGTTGTACACCATCATTACACCCATGGTTTCTTTGCAAATAAAACATCCTACATCAGAGGTTCTCAAACTCGGTCCTCGGGGGCACACACAGTGCATATTTTGCAGGTCTCCTCACAGAATCGCAAGTGAAATAATTAGCTGCACCTGTGGGCCTTTTAAAATGTGTCAGTGAGTAATTAATACACCTGTGCACCTGCTGGGTTACCTGCAAAACATGCACTGTGTATGCCCCCGAGGACCGAGTTTGAGAACCTCTGTCCTACATGGTCATCACACCTACTGTACCTCATTCAGTTTCTCCTGAAATATGCAGCACTCACCACTGATTATGTTTTTGTTGTAGAAACAATCATACAATGTTACAACATAAATAAATCATGTAGAACGCTAGTAACCTCAAACATAAACAGTACTATGCTGTGCACATGCCTCACAGTCTGTGCCTGCACTGCACTAATCTGATTGCACCAATGTCAACCATTTTGATTTTGTAGCATTCTGACAATTTATGGCTTGGTCACAAGGCACATGAGGCCTGCATGTTGTATGCTGTAGATCTGGATGGTCATTTTATAACTTTTACTACACATTTTCTTCCATAATACTTGTTAAATAGGCTTCCTCAAAGCTCCAGTATCGCTAGTGAAACCATGTCAAAGCACCAGTAGGGGTTAATGGAGGTATTGTATACCCTTGTTGTAGAGGTCAAAGTTCTACCTTAAGAGAAAGCACCTACTTTCCCTACAGTAGGATTTTTTGTCCTTTGATAACTATGTGCAATAGTTTTTGCACCTAATTGTCCTCATATATATTATCATTATTATTATTATTAATAATAATAATAATAATAATAATAATAATAACAGTTTCTTATATATCGCAGCAAATTCTGATGTGCTTTACAATTGGAAACAACAATGATAAAGTAAAACTGGGTAGAGGTAGGAAGGCCCTGCTCGCTAGCTTACAATCTGTAGGGAAATAGTCATTGATACACAAGGATAGGTGCTATCTATTGCAATATGGTCAACCAGATTACAAAGGTTCTCAGTGGGCTGCATGATATGGTCACACAGAAATGACAAACCGGGGCCAGGAGGAAGGGAAAGTGAAGGAAGAGAAAATATGTGAGGATAGGTGTGGAATGTACTGTAGGGATGTAATTGGATAGGAAAGCTTATGAAGGTTATGTGAGTGGTTCTGGAATTTGATAAGTTTTCCTCAAGAGGTGAGTTTTCAGGGAACACTTGAAAGTTTGGATACTAGTATTAGTTTTTGCACCTAATTGTCCTCATGTATATTGCTGCATATACACATTCCAGTTTTGGACATTCTTATTTATCAAAGGGGTGGGGTTATCTGTGCAACAGCTTGTCTGTGGCATCTGTACCAGGAGCTGCTGTTGGTAAAGAGTTGTCCAGGCCCGGAAGATATCGGTAGATGAATGGTACCATCATCAATGGATAAGTTGGTGCACCTGGCGGGTCGGGACGCTGGCTCCCCAGCACAAAGCTTTCCTACAAGACTAAGCACAGACCACAGACTCTGCACCTAACTGGGGCGGAGGAACTCATGATTGCTACCACAAATGGAGACCTGGTTCACAGGCTCTTTATCTGTTAATATACCGATCAGGTACCAGTACGGACATCCAGGACTGTATTATTTCACTGACAAACTGTGGTTATAATTAGAGATGAGCGGGTTCGGTTTCTTTGAATCCGAACCCGCACGAACTTCACTTTTTTTTCCACGGGTCCGAGCGACTCGGATCTTCCCGCCTTGCTCGGTTAACCCGAGCGCGCCCGAACGTCATCATGACGCTGTCGGATTCTCGCGAGGCTCGGATTCTATCGCGAGACTCGGATTCTATATAAGGAGCCGCGCGTCGCCGCCATTTTCACTCGTGCATTGAGATTGATAGGGAGAGGACGTGTCTGGCGTCCTCTCCATTAGAATAGAGATAGATAGATTAGATAGAGAGAGATTGTGCAGAGTCGCAGACAGAGTTAGTTTACCACAGTCAGTGACCAGTGCAGTTGCTAGTTAACTTTTATTTAATATAATATATCCGTTCACTTCTCTCTGCTATATCCGTTCTCTGCCTGAAAAAAAAAACGATACACAGCACAGTCAGTCACACAGTGTGACTCAGTCTGTGTGCACTCAGCTCAGCCCAGTGTGCTGCACAGTCATCAATGTATAAATTAAAAGCTTATAATTAATTGTGGGGGAGACTGGGGAGCACTGCAGGTTGTTAGCAGGAGCCAGGAGTACAATTATATTAATTAACAGTGCACACTTTTGCTGCAGGAGTGGTGACCAGTGCCTGACCACCAGTATAGTATTGTTGTATACTACTAATATCTCTTTAAATATCAACCAGTCTATATTAGCAGCAGACACAGTACAGTGCGGTAGTTCACGGCTGTGGCTACCTCTGTGTCGGCACACGGCAGGCAGTCCGTCCGACCAGAATTGTATTATTTATTATTATATACCTACCACCTAACCGTGGTTTTTTTTTCATTCTTTATACCGTCATAGTGTCATCCTAATTGTTACGAGTATACTACTATCTCTTTATCAACCAGTGTACAGTGCGGTAGTTCACGGCTGTGGCTACCTCTGTGTCGGCACACGGCAGGCAGTCCGTCCGACCAGAATTGTATTATTTATTATTATATACCTACCACCTAACCGTGGTTTTTTTTTCATTCTTTATACCGTCATAGTGTCATCCTAATTGTTACGAGTATACTACTATCTCTTTATCAACCAGTGTACAGTGCGGTAGTTCACGGCTGTGGCTACCTCTGTGTCGGCACACGGCAGGCAGTCCGTCCGACCAGAATTGTATTATTTATTATTATATACCTACCACCTAACCGTGGTTTTTTTTTCATTCTTTATACCGTCATAGTGTCATCCTAATTGTTACGAGTATACTACTATCTCTTTATCAACCAGTGTACAGTGCGGTAGTTCACGGCTGTGGCTACCTCTGTGTCGGCACACGGCAGGCAGTCCGTCCGACCAGAATTGTATTATTTATTATTATATACCTACCACCTAACCGTGTTTTTTTTTTCATTCTTTATACCGTCATAGTGTCATCCTAATTGTTACGAGTATACTACTATCTCTTTATCAACCAGTGTACAGTGCGGTAGTTCACGGCTGTGGCTACCTCTGTGTCGGCACACGGCAGGCAGTCCGTCCGACCAGAATTGTATTATTTATTATTATATACCTACCACCTAACCGTGGTTTTTTTTTCATTCTTTATACCGTCATAGTGTCATCCTAATTGTTACGAGTATACTACTATCTCTTTATCAACCAGTGTACAGTGCGGTAGTTCACGGCTGTGGCTACCTCTGTGTCGGCACACGGCAGGCAGTCCGTCCGACCAGAATTGTATTATTTATTATTATATACCTACCACCTAACCGTGGTTTTTTTTTCATTCTTTATACCGTCATAGTGTCATCCTAATTGTTACGAGTATACTACTATCTCTTTATCAACCAGTGTACAGTGCGGTAGTTCACGGCTGTGGCTACCTCTGTGTCGGCACACGGCAGGCAGTCCGTCCGACCAGAATTGTATTATTTATTATTATATACCTACCACCTAACCGTGGTTTTTTTTTCATTCTTTATACCGTCATAGTGTCATCCTAATTGTTACGAGTATACTACTATCTCTTTATCAACCAGTGTACAGTGCGGTAGTTCACGGCTGTGGCTACCTCTGTGTCGGCACACGGCAGGCAGTCCGTCCGACCAGAATTGTATTATTTATTATTATATACCTACCACCTAACCGTGGTTTTTTTTTCATTCTTTATACCGTCATAGTGTCATCCTAATTGTTACGAGTATACTACTATCTCTTTATCAACCAGTGTACAGTGCGGTAGTTCACGGCTGTGGCTACCTCTGTGTCGGCACACGGCAGGCAGTCCGTCCGACCAGAATTGTATTATTTATTATTATATACCTACCACCTAACCGTGGTTTTTTTTTCATTCTTTATACCGTCATAGTGTCATCCTAATTGTTACGAGTATACTACTATCTCTTTATCAACCAGTGTACAGTGCGGTAGTTCACGGCTGTGGCTACCTCTGTGTCGGCACACGGCAGGCAGTCCGTCCGACCAGAATTGTATTATTTATTATTATATACCTACCACCTAACCGTGGTTTTTTTTTCATTCTTTATACCGTCAGTGTCATCCTAATTGTTACGAGTATACTACTATCTCTTTATCAACCAGTGTACAGTGCGGTAGTTCACGGCTGTGGCTACCTCTGTGTCGGCACACGGCAGGCAGTCCGTCCGACCAGAATTGTATTATTTATTATTATATACCTACCACCTAACCGTGGTTTTTTTTTCATTCTTTATACCGTCATAGTGTCATCCTAATTGTTACGAGTATACTACTATCTCTTTATCAACCAGTGTACAGTGCGGTAGTTCACGGCTGTGGCTACCTCTGTGTCGGCACACGGCAGGCAGTCCGTCCGACCAGAATTGTATTATTTATTATTATATACCTACCACCTAACCGTGGTTTTTTTTTCATTCTTTATACCGTCATAGTGTCATCCTAATTGTTACGAGTATACTACTATCTCTTTATCAACCAGTGTACAGTGCGGTAGTTCACGGCTGTGGCTACCTCTGTGTCGGCACACGGCAGGCAGTCCGTCCGACCAGAATTGTATTATTTATTATTATATACCTACCACCTAACCGTGGTTTTTTTTCATTCTTTATACCGTCATAGTGTCATCCTAATTGTTACGAGTATACTACTATCTCTTTATCAACCAGTGTACAGTGCGGTAGTTCACGGCTGTGGCTACCTCTGTGTCGGCAGTCGGCAGGCAGTCCGTCCATCCATAATTGTATTATTATTATAATATATACCACCTAACCGTGGTTTTTTTTTCATTCTTTATACCGTCGTCATAGTGTCATACTAGTTGTTACGAGTATACTACTATCTCTTTATCAACCAGTGTACAGTGCGGTAGTTCACGGCTGTGGCTACCTCTGTGTCGGCAGTCGGCAGGCAGTCCGTCCATCCATAATTGTATTATTATTATAATATATACCACCTAACCGTGGGTTTTTTTTCATTCTTTATACCGTCGTCATAGTGTCATACTAGTTGTTACGAGTATACTACTATCTCTTTATCAACCAGTGTACAGTGCGGTAGTTCACGGCTGTGGCTACCTCTGTGTCGGCAGTCGGCAGGCAGTCCGTCCATCCATAATTGTATTATTATTATAATATATACCACCTAACCGTGGTTTTTTTATACCACCTAACCGTGGCAGTCCGTCCATAATTGTATACTAGTATCCAATCCATCCATCTCCATTGTTTACCTGAGGTGCCTTTTAGTTCTGCCTATAAAATATGGAGAACAAAAAAGTTGAGGTTCCAAAATTAGGGAAAGATCAAGATCCACTTCCACCTCGTGCTGAAGCTGCTGCCACTAGTCATGGCCGAGACGATGAAATGCCAGCAACGTCGTCTGCCAAGGCCGATGCCCAATGTCATAGTACAGAGCATGTCAAATCCAAAACACCAAATATCAGAAAAAAAAGGACTCCAAAACCTAAAATAAAATTGTCGGAGGAGAAGCGTAAACTTGCCAATATGCCATTTACCACACGGAGTGGCAAGGAACGGCTGAGGCCCTGGCCTATGTTCATGGCTAGTGGTTCAGCTTCACATGAGGATGGAAGCACTCAGCCTCTCGCTAGAAAACTGAAAAGACTCAAGCTGGCAAAAGCACCGCAAAGAACTGTGCGTTCTTTGAAATCCCAAATCCACAAGGAGAGTCCAATTGTGTCGTTTGCGATGCCTGACCTTCCCAACACTGGACGTGAAGAGCATGCGCCTTCCACTATTTGCATGCCCCCTGCAAGTGCTGGAAGGAGCACCCGCAGTCCAGTTCCTGATAGTCAGATTGAAGATGTCAGTGTTGAAGTACACCAGGATGAGGAGGATATGGGTGTTGCTGGCGCTGGGGAGGAAATTGACCAGGAGGATTCTGATGGTGAGGTGGTTTGTTTAAGTCAGGCACCCGGGGAGACACCTGTTGTCCGTGGGAGGAATATGGCCGTTGACATGCCAGGTGAAAATACCAAAAAAATCAGCTCTTCGGTGTGGAGGTATTTCACCAGAAATGCGGACAACAGGTGTCAAGCCGTGTGTTCCCTTTGTCAAGCTGTAATAAGTAGGGGTAAGGACGTTAACCACCTCGGAACATCCTCCCTTATACGTCACCTGCAGCGCATTCATAATAAGTCAGTGACAAGTTCAAAAACTTTGGGTGACAGCGGAAGCAGTCCACTGACCAGTAAATCCCTTCCTCTTGTAACCAAGCTCACGCAAACCACCCCACCAACTCCCTCAGTGTCAATTTCCTCCTTCCCCAGGAATGCCAATAGTCCTGCAGGCCATGTCACTGGCAAGTCTGACGAGTCCTTTCCTGCCTGGGATTCCTCCGATGCATCCTTGCGTGTAACGCCTACTGCTGCTGGCGCTGCTGTTGTTGCCGCTGGGAGTCGATGGTCATCCCAGAGGGGAAGTCGTAAGCCCACTTGTACTACTTCCAGTAAGCAATTGACTGTTCAACAGTCCTTTGCGAGGAAGATGAAATATCACAGCAGTCATCCTACTGCAAAGCGGATAACTGAGTCCTTGACAACTATGTTGGTGTTAGACGTGCGTCCGGTATCCGCCGTTAGTTCACAGGGAACTAGACAATTTATTGAGGCAGTGTGCCCCCGTTACCAAATACCATCTAGGTTCCACTTCTCTAGGCAGGCGATACCGAGAATGTACACGGACGTCAGAAAAAGACTCACCAGTGTCCTAAAAAATGCAGTTGTACCCAATGTCCACTTAACCACGGACATGTGGACAAGTGGAGCAGGGCAGGGTCAGGACTATATGACTGTGACAGCCCACTGGGTAGATGTATGGACTCCCGCCGCAAGAACAGCAGCGGCGGCACCAGTAGCAGCATCTCGCAAACGCCAACTCTTTCCTAGGCAGGCTACGCTTTGTATCACCGCTTTCCAGAATACGCACACAGCTGAAAACCTCTTACGGCAACTGAGGAAGATCATCGCGGAATGGCTTACCCCAATTGGACTCTCCTGTGGATTTGTGGCATCGGACAACGCCAGCAATATTGTGTGTGCATTAAATATGGGCAAATTCCAGCACGTCCCATGTTTTGCACATACCTTGAATTTGGTGGTGCAGAATTTTTTAAAAAACGACAGGGGCGTGCAAGAGATGCTGTCGGTGGCCAGAAAAATTGCGGGACACTTTCGGCGTACAGGCACCACGTACAGAAGACTGGAGCACCACCAAAAACTACTGAACCTGCCCTGCCATCATCTGAAGCAAGAAGTGGTAACGAGGTGGAATTCAACCCTCTATATGCTTCAGAGGTTGGAGGAGCAGCAAAAGGCCATTCAAGCCTATACAATTGAGCACGATATAGGAGATGGAATGCACCTGTCTCAAGTGCAGTGGAGAATGATTTCAACGTTGTGCAAGGTTCTGATGCCCTTTGAACTTGCCACACGTGAAGTCAGTTCAGACACTGCCAGCCTGAGTCAGGTCATTCCCCTCATCAGGCTTTTGCAGAAGAAGCTGGAGGCATTGAAGAAGGAGCTAACACGGAGCGATTCCGCTAGGCATGTGGGACTTGTGGATGCAGCCCTTAATTCGCTTAACAAGGATTCACGGGTGGTCAATCTGTTGAAATCAGAGCACTACATTTTGGCCACCGTGCTCGATCCTAGATTTAAAGCCTACCTTGGATCTCTCTTTCCGGCAGACACAGGTCTGCTGGGGTTGAAAGACCTGCTGGTGACAAAATTGTCAAGTCAAGCGGAACGCGACCTGTCAACATCTCCTCCTTCACATTCTCCCGCAACTGGGGGTGCGAGGAAAAGGCTCAGAATTCCGAGCCCACCCGCTGGCGGTGATGCAGGGCAGTCTGGAGCGACTGCTGATGCTGACATCTGGTCCGGACTGAAGGACCTGACAACGATTACGGACATGTCGTCTACTGTCACTGCATATGATTCTCTCAACATTGATAGAATGGTGGAGGATTATATGAGTGACCGCATCCAAGTAGGCACGTCACACAGTCCGTACTTATACTGGCAGGAAAAAGAGGCAATTTGGAGGCCCTTGCACAAACTGGCTTTATTCTACCTAAGTTGCCCTCCCACAAGTGTGTACTCCGAAAGAGTGTTTAGTGCCGCCGCTCACCTTGTCAGCAATCGGCGTACGAGGTTACATCCAGAAAATGTGGAGAAGATGATGTTCATTAAAATGAATTATAATCAATTCCTCCGCGGAGACATTGACCAGCAGCAATTGCCTCCACAAAGTACACAGGGAGCTGAGATGGTGGATTCCAGTGGGGACGAATTGATAATCTGTGAGGAGGGGGATGTACACGGTGATATATCGGAGGGTGAAGATGAGGTGGACATCTTGCCTCTGTAGAGCCAGTTTGTGCAAGGAGAGATTAATTGCTTCTTTTTTGGGGGGGGTCCAAACCAACCCGTCATATCAGTCACAGTCGTGTGGCAGACCCTGTCACTGAAATGATGGGTTGGTTAAAGTGTGCATGTCCTGTTTTGTTTATACAACATAAGGGTGGGTGGGAGGGCCCAAGGATAATTCCATCTTGCACCTCTTTTTTCTTTTCTTTTTCTTTGCATCATGTGCTGATTGGGGAGGGTTTTTTGGAAGGGACATCCTGCGTGACACTGCAGTGCCACTCCTAGATGGGCCCGGTGTTTGTGTCGGCCACTAGGGTCGCTAATCTTACTCACACAGCTACCTCATTGCGCCTCTTTTTTTCTTTGCGTCATGTGCTGTTTGGGGAGGGTTTTTTGGAAGGGACATCCTGCGTGACACTGCAGTGCCACTCCTAGATGTGCCCGGTGTTTGTGTCGGCCACTAGGGTCGCTAATCTTACTCACACAGTCAGCTACCTCATTGCGCCTCTTTTTTTCTTTGCGTCATGTGCTGTTTGGGGAGGGTTTTTTGGAAGGGCCATCCTGCGTGACACTGCAGTGCCACTCCTAGATGGGCCCGGTGTTTGTGTCGGCCACTAGGGTCGCTTATCTTACTCACACAGCGACCTCGGTGCAAATTTTAGGACTAAAAATAATATTGTGAGGTGTGATGTGTTCAGAATAGGCTGAAAATGAGTGTAAATTATGTTTTTTGAGGTTAATAATACTTTGGGATCAAAATTACCCCCAAATTCTATGATTTAAGCTGTTTTTTAGTGTTTTTTGAAAAAAACACCCGAATCCAAAACACACCCGAATCCGACAAAAAAAATTCGGTGAGGTTTTGCCAAAACGCGTTCGAACCCAAAACACGGCCGCGGAACCGAACCCAAAACCAAAACACAAAACCCGAAAAATTTCAGGCGCTCATCTCTAGTTATAATTCATCTGTTTACAAATCATTTCTGCATTTACTTAGATTAATGTGTAAAACATATGTACAAATCTTACACACAGCTATATTACCACTGTTATTGCTTATACCCTCAAGCACAATATAGCAAACCTATGTTTGTAGTCCGAGCATTGTGTCTCAAATAAAGGACAGTGGGGGTCATTCCGAGTTGATCGCACGTAGCAACTTTTTGCTGCTCGTGCGATCAACTAGACGCCTCCTATGGGGGAGTGTATTTTAGCATAGCAGGCCTGCAATCGCGTGTGCAGCCCTGCTATGCTAAAAAAGTTTTGTGCAGAACAAGACTAGCCCTGCAGTTACTTACCCTGTGCGATGGATCCAGCGATGAAGGTCCCGGAATTGACGTCAGACAACCGCCATCCAAACGCCTGGACACGCCTGCGTTCGGCTCTCCATGCCCGGGAAAACGGTGAGTATCCGCCCTGGAATGGCTCCCTGCAGTCAATCTTCTTGCAATTGCGCTAGAGATCACTTTCTTCTTTCTTCTGGTCGTTGCCCGGTGACGGCTGTCGCTGGGCAACGACGCGCATGTGCATTGCGGGTGCCGCGCATGCGCATGTCTGACCCGTTTGCACCGCAGCGTGCGAACAGGTCGGAATGACCCCCAATAAATGTAATACATCCATTGTCACTGTGTATTACATGTTTATATATATATATATATATATAGTAGAGCATCAGTCCGGCACTCGTGAAAACTAATATATTGATCACGCCGGTGCCTTCACAAAAACATTCACATAATTCACATACCAGTGCGGCACTCAGCAATCAGAAAACGGAAGCAAACTTTTGGTAACAACGTTTCAGTGCTCTTTGGGGGTCATTCCGAGTTGTTCGCTCGGTAAATTTCTTCGCATTGCAGCGATATTCCGCTTAGTGCGCATGCGCAATGGCCGCACTGCGACTGCGCCAAGTAAATTTGCTATGCAGTAAGGAATTTTACTCACGGTTTTTTCCTCGTTCTGGTGATCGTAATGTGATTGACAGGAAGTGGGTGTTTCTGGGCGGAAACAGGCCGTTTTATGGGAGTGTGTGAAAAAACGCTACCGTTTCTGGGAAAAACGCGGGAGTGGCTGGAGAAACGGAGGAGTGTCTGGGCGAACGCTGGGTGTGTTTGTGACGTCAAACCAGGAACGACAAACACTGAACTGATCGCAGATGCCGAGTAAGTCTCGAGTTACTCAGAAACTGCACAGAGATGTCTTATCGCAATATTGCGAATCTTTCGTTCGCAATTGTAAGAAGCTAAGAATCACTCCCAGAGGGCGGCGGCTTAGCGTGTGCAAAGCTGCTAAAAGCAGCTTGCGAGCGAACAACTCGGAATGACCCCCTTTATTCAGCACTATCTTCAGGATACATTAAACAAACAAAGGTACAATCTTACCTTATGTACACTTGCACCCATGTGAAGAGGCCGTGGTCGGGCGTCCCGCCGGAAGCCCCGACTCGCGTCCACTCAAGATGACGTCACCCCCTAGGGGGCGATGCCGTGCACCATCACGGCATCGCCCCCTAGGGGGTGACGTCATCTTGAGTGGACGCGAGTCGGGGCTTCCGGCGGGACGCCCGACCACGGCCTCTTCACATGGGTTCAAGTGTGCATAAGGTAAGATTGTACCTTTGTTTGTTTAATGTATTCTGAAGATAGTGCTGAATAAAGAGCACTGAAACGTTGTTACCACAAGTTTGCTTCCGTTTTCTGATTGCTGAGTGCCGCACTGGTATGTGAATTATATATATATATATATATATATATATATATATATATTAATATATACACACAGCATCCACATGACACAAGGTGAGCGCAGTTAGTACCATTCATCTACCGACACTCTCATTTATATTGTAATTTCATCTTCGAGACTGAAGGTTCATGTGAGCTGTCCTAATTGCTTGTCACTTTCTCTGTTGGAGATTTTGGTTGAAGACTTTTTCATTTAAAATATGCTTGGAAAGTACAAAAGGCTTTCTACTGAAAACATGTGTCAAAGACTGGTTTACACCATCTAACGGGACATCCATGAGTGGGAATAGCCCCTGTTAGCCGGGGTTCCAGCTGGCGGCATTGTCAGTGGTCAGGATTCCGCTTCGGTATCCTGACCGCCAAGATCTCGACTGCCAGCAATGTAACTACATCCCTTCAGAACATGTAAACCTTTCTCAATGGGGAATTTGTCTTTAATATCACTTAAATAATCTTGTTGAGCAAAACAACATGCATGATTGTCCCTACCCTCTGGAAGGAATGCCAAATACATCCCACATGTACATTAGCATCCAGCAGCCTCTGTCAGTTCCATATGCATCATCTATGCATATTTGTTATAATGCAAGCACAAATATTTTCCTCTCCTGGAAATTGTAGTGTATTATATATACCTGAAAAAGGAGGGGTGAGGAACTGCGCTATTTCTGCACACAACTCCCTCTAGCTGGTTGCAGCTAAAAACACCTTGTGGGTACACTATAGAGTCCCACTGTGCATGTATACGGAATGGATATGAATATAGTGTTTAGCGCATCCCTAGCTTGAGCATGAAAATTGTATACTGTACTCTATAAGTAATGTCCACAGCGAGACAAAGTTGGTGAATAAAAAGTGCACAATTTATTTGTTTAAAAATATATATATAGTCCTTTAAAATGTATAATCTTCTAAAAAATTACAATAAACTTGGAGTCTGTGAAGCGGTGGGTACACAGTGCTCCTATAACTCCCTAGTACCGGTACACAGAACAAACACACAACACATTGACAAACATATATAGTCCTGTGGGCACACTGTTAGGCGTTTTACCCCACTGGTGTGATGTAGTATCGGTAGACCGATTAAACTGCGGTCTTGTGACCTTAAAATGGATGTGGGCTAGACAATTCTTGTATATGGACAGTCTCTGCAGTGATTGCCTTATCCCGTCACTTGAAACAAAAGTCTTAGTGTGTTGGGCAGCACTTGTGCCCGAGTCCTTGAGACACAGTCCCCGCTGGCAATAAGAGCATTAGGTAAAGGGATCACCCTCTGACCTACCTCTATTTTCGTTGCTGCTGTGTGGGGGTCCTCGTTGGTGGTGTAGTGGACAAATCCGTAGTCTGCTGGCAGACTTCCGTGCTCCGTAGACCCGTTCGTGCAGTCTCTGGAGCCGGATCGATTATTCCGCAATCAACGCGTTTCGCCTGTAAGGCTTCCTCAGGATGGCTGCGTAATCGATCTATCATCGTCCACTGTATTTATTGCTGGTGTTGCGTCCTGTTACTTCCGCCCTCACCCAAAAGTGGTCTCATTCTCGTTCTTGCCCTTACACGCTCGTTCTCCTTATAATGGTGTATTTCATGTTTATGACGTTGAACACATAATCTTATTGAATTACATAAAGACGCTAGACAACATAAAACAAATTAAACTGAGCAAAGGAGAATTGATGATCCTCCGCAAGGGGCTCAAATTTGCCCCTACCAATAAATTGGACAAATTCAAAACTTACATAGATTTACAGAAATTTATCAGAAAATTGACCCTTAAAAAATTTCATAAAAAACAACAAGTGACTCAAGGAGAAATACATCAAGAAGACGAGGCCTATGTACATTCAGGACTGAAGGAACAATCAACTTTTTATCCACAATATTTAAAGGGTCCATTTATTAAAACCTTTCAAAGACTGGTCGAACAAGACATAGAAAATATTACAGATGAAATCCCTGGACGAAGGTGGAACATCACTAATGAAGAGAAAAAAGCATTAACATCTTTGAGCAAGAACACTGAGATCATTATTAAGCCTGCGGATAAGGGTGGGGGGATAGTCATTATGGATAGAACAGCTTATGAGAAAGAAGCATTACTTCAATTAAGTGACGAGTCTACATACCGTAAATTGAAGGCAAACCCCACAGCTCAATATATGGAAAAGCTATCTTCCCTCCTTAAGAGAGGTCTGGACTCGGGTATATTAAACAAAAAAGAATACAATTATCTCTATCAGAAGAACCCCATCACACCAGTGTTCTACCACTTACCAAAAATCCATAAGGCTCTCCAACATCCCCCAGGCAGACCAATAATCGCAGGTATTGGATCACTCACCGCAAATCTGTCTGGCTATGTAGACACCTTTTTGCAACCTGCTGTTACCAAACAAAAAGGATATATCAAAGATACAACCCATGTGATCAATCTAATTAATGAAATTGAATGGGAAGAAGACCTTATATTAGCGACCTGTGATGTGAAATCACTGTACACGTGTATACAACACGAGACTGGATGTGAGTACGTAAGGAGACGATTGGAGAAAGATACGGAACTCAAGAACGAACAGATACAGTTCCTGATAGAGTCAATAGCTTTCATTTTACAACATAATTACTTTCAATTTGGTGAAGATCCGTATGTACAAGTGAAAGGGACTGCGATGGGCAGTAAATTCGCGCCATCGTATGCCAACTTGTTTCTAGCAGAATGGGAAGACAAGAACATATGGAACAATGATACAGTAAAACCAAACCTGAAATTATGGGCAAGATATATAGATGATGTCCTAATTGTATGGAAGGGAAAAGAGGAAGAATTGAAGACCTTCATAGAACAACTTAACAACAACACAGTAAATCTGGAGTTCACATCTAATTACAGTAAAGAATCAATTGATTTTCTAGATCTGACAATTTTTTCGGAAAGCAAGAAATGGGAGACAAAAACATTTGTCAAACCAACTGACTGTAATGGTTACTTGAACGCAAACAGTAACCACCATCAAAAGTGGATCAGGAACATTCCAGGAGGACAGATAAGACGCATAAAGAGAAACTGCTCAAGACAGATGGACTATGAAGTACAAACAGAGAAAATGATAGAGAACTTCACTAGGAAGAATTACGACATACAACATCTGGAAAAAGAAAAGAAGAGAATCAATAACATCAAAAGGGAGGACTTGTTGGAATACAGAATTAAACAGCAAGGGGAACAAAAGGATGTCCTTTTCATCTCAGACTACTCCGCACAAAGTAAATTACTCGAGAAGAGTATAAAGCAACATTGGCACGTACTCCAGGCAGATGAAGAACTCAAAGATACACTTACAACACATCCTCGGATAATCTACAGGAGGGCACCAACTATTAAAACATCACTTATTAAAAGCCATTTCTCGAAGAAACAATCAGAACAACCACAACGAAGAAATGAGGGATTCTCAAGATGCGGGATCTGCACTGCCTGCAAGAAAACCAGATGGAATTCAGTAAAAACAATAAAGGAAGTAACCTCCTTCTCTAAAAATAAAAAAACTGTTAAAATAAGAGGAAGAATCAGCTGTTATACGACTGGAGTAATATATATGCTCTGGTGCCCATGCGGCCTACAGTATGTGGGCAAGACAAAAAGGAAGTTACATGTCCGAGTACAGGAACATCTCTGTAACATAAAGAATGGTCGTGAGAACCACAGCATACCTTCACATTTTAAAGAAAAGCATAATTCTGATCCTAGCCTCTTACAATTTATAGGATTGAGACAAATTATCAAACCTTGGAGAGGAGGAGATATAGAAAACATTTTGGCCAGAGAGGAAACCAAAATGATATACGATCTGGGCACTTTATCCCCAAGAGGTTTGAACATAGACATGGAGATCATCCCATTTTTGAAAACCTAAATAATGGTATGAATAAAACGGCGGGATGGACTAGGTAAAAATCAATAAATTATAATAAAATGGATGAAAGTACAAAACTATCAAAATTAGAATAAGGAAAGTGGGAACACAATTAAAACCACAGCCATGATCAAGTAAGAATTCCCATTAAAGATATGAAATAAATAAAAAATAAAAAATAAAAATCATAATAAAAATCACAATTAAAGTTATTTGACAGTGACTATGTTTCATGATTATTTAATATATCACCTCTTGGGCCTATACAACTCTGTAGAATATATGGATTTTATAGATTTTTAGTATTTTATTACAGCACCAGTATACTTACATTATATGGAACCACACAGTATCCTTATATACCAACCTCTATTATATATATATTTATGTGTTTATTTAATACATTAGGAGAAGGAACAGTGTTCATTTATACAGGACAAACCGACTCTACATACTGCCCACGATAACATCTGTATAATATACCTACCACTATATATTTATGTGTCCATAAAATCACACAGTATCCTTATACACCCACCTTTATATACATATGTATGTGTTTATCAATCACACTAGGAAAAGATTAGGTCCATTTATATGGGCCAAACCGACTCCACATGTTGCCCATGGGGATTTTAGTATAATATACCAACCTTTTTCATATATTTATGGGTTTATTAATAACACTAGGAAAAGGAATAGGATTTAATTAAACAGGCTAAATTGACTCCACATGTTGCCCACGGGAATATTTGTACAATATTGGGAGTGAAATAACATCTAAGCAAATAGTATGATTGTACAAGGGCAAGAAGTTAACTGTACCATCTTTAGTAAGGGCGGAAACTTCAGACCGCAGCAGTAGAGGAAATAGTATTGAAACATGATTTAATTTGTTTTATGTTGTCTAGCGTCTTTATGTAATTCAATAAGATTATGTGTTCAACGTCATAAACATGAAATACACCATTATAAGGAGAACGAGCGTGTAAGGGCAAGAACGAGAATGAGACCACTTTTGGGTGAGGGCGGAAGTAACAGGATGCAACACCAGCAATAAATACAGTGGACGATGATAGATCGATTACGCAGCCATCCTGAGGAAGCCTTACAGGCGAAACGCGTTGATTGCGGAATAATCGATCCGGCTCCAGAGACTGAACGAACGGGTCTACGGAGCGCGGAAGTCTGCCAGCAGACTACGGATTCGTCCACTGCACCACCAACGAGGACCCCCACACAGCAGCAACGAAAATAGAGGTAGGTCAGAGGGTGATCCCTTTACCTAATGCTCTTATTGCCAGCGGGGACTGTGTCTCAAGGACTCGGGCACAAGTGCTGCCCAACACACTAAGACTTTTGTTTCAAGTGACGGGATAAGGCAATCACTGCAGAGACTGTCCATATACAAGAATTGTCTAGCCCACATCCATTTCAAGGTCACAAGACCGCAGTTTAATCGGTCTACCGATACTACATCACACCAGTGGGGTAAAACGCCTAACAGTGTGCCCACAGGACTATATATGTTTGTCAATGTGTTGTGTGTTTGTTCTGTGTACCGGTACTAGGGAGTTATAGGAGCACTGTGTACCCACCGCTTCACAGACTCCAAGTTTATTGTAATTTTTTAGAAGATTATACATTTTAAAGGACTATATATATATTTTTAAACAAATAAATTGTGCACTTTTTATTCACCAACTTTGTCTCGCTGTGGACATTACTTATAGAGTACAGTATACAATTTTCATGCTCAAGCTAGGGATGCGCTAAACACTATATTCATATCCATTCCGTATTATATATACCTGTTATAACCCTGTGGACAATCAGTAAATTGTAAAAATCAGCCAGATTTCGGTATCTTGTAAAAAAATAAAATAAATATATATATATTTATATATATTAGTGATGAGCGCCGGAAATTTTTCGGGTTTTTTTTGTCGGATTCGGGTGTGTTTTGGATTCGGGTGTTTTTTTCAAAAAACCCTCAAAAACAGCTTAAATCATAGAATTTGGGGGTCATTTTGATCCCAAAGTATTATTAACCTCAATAACCATAATTTCCACTAATTTTCAGTCTATTCTGAACACCTCACACCTCACAATATTATTTTTAGTCCTAAAATTTGCACCGAGGTCGCTGGATGGCTAAGCTAAGCGACCCAAGTGGCCGACACAAACACCTGGCCCATCTAGGAGTGGCACTGCAGTGTCACGCAGGCTGGCCCTTCAAAAAACTACTCCCCAAACAGCACATGACGCAAAGAAAAAAAGAGGCGCAATGAGGTAGCTGTGTGAGTAAGCTAAGCGACCCTAGTGGCCGACACAAACACCTGGCCCATCTAGGAGTGGCACTGCAGTGTCACGCAGGCTGGCCCTTCAAAAAACTACTCCCCAAACAGCACATGACGCAAAGAAAAAAAGAGGCGCAATGAGGTAGCTGTGTGAGTAAGCTAAGCGACCCTAGTGGCCGACACAAACACCTGGCCCATCTAGGAGTGGCACTGCAGTTTCACGCAGGCTGGCCCTTCAAAAAACTACTCCCCAAACAGCACATGACGCAAAGAAAAAAAGAGGCGCAATGAGGTAGCTGTGTGAGTAAGCTAAGCGACCCTAGTGGCCGACACAAACACCTGGCCCATCTAGGAGTGGCACTGCAGTGTCACGCAGGCTGGCCCTTCAAAAAACTACTCCCCAAACAGCACATGACGCAAAGAAAAAAAGAGGCGCAATGAGGTAGCTGTGTGAGTAAGCTAAGCGACCCTAGTGGCCGACACAAACACCTGGCCCATCTAGGAGTGGCACTGCAGTGTCACGCAGGCTGGACCTTCAAAAAACTACTCCCCAAACAGCACATGACGCAAAGAAAAAAAGAGGCGCAATGAGGTAGCTGTGTGAGTAAGCTAAGCGACCCTAGTGGCCGACACAAACACCTGGCCCATCTAGGAGTGGCACTGCAGTGTCACGCAGACTGGCCCTTCAAAAAACTACTCCCCAAACAGCACATGACGCAAAGAAAAAAAGAGGCGCAATGAGGTAGCTGTGTGAGTAAGCTAAGCGACCCTAGTGGCCGACACAAACACCTGGCCCATCTAGGAGTGGCACTGCAGTGTCCCGCAGGCTGGCCCTTCAAAAAACTACTCCCCAAACAGCACATGACGCAAAGAAAAATTAATGAAAACAGGACATGCACACTTTAACCAACCCATCATTTCAGTGACAGGGTCTGCCACACGACTGTGGCTGAAATGACGGGTTGGTTTGGACCCCCACCAAAAAAGAAGCAATTAATCTCTCCTTGCACAAACTGGCTCTACAGAGGCAAGATGTCCACCTCATCATCATCCTCCGATATATCACCGTGTACATCCCCCTCCTTACAGATTATCAATTCGTCCCCACTGGAATCCACCATCTCAGCTCCCTGTGTACTTTGTGGAGGCAATTGCTGCTGGTCAATGTCTCCACGGAGGAATTGATTATAATTAATTTTAATGAACATCATCTTCTCCACATTTTCTGGATGTAACCTCGTACGCCGATTGCTGACAAGGTGAGCGGCGGCACTAAACACTCTTTCGGAGTACACACTTGTGGGAGGGCAACTTAGGTAGAATAAAGCCAGTTTGTGCAAGGGCCTCCAAATTGCCTCTTTTTCCTGCCAGTATAAGTACGGACTGTCTGACGTGCCTACTTGGATGCGGTCACTCATATAATCCTCCACCATTCTTTCAATGGGGAGAGAATCATATGCAGTGACAGTAGACGACATGTCCGTAATCGTTGTCAGGTCCTTCAGTCCGGACCAGATGTCAGCATCAGCAGTCGCTCCAGACTGCCCTGCATCAGCAGTCGCTCCAGACTGCCCTGCATCACCGCCAGCGGGTGGGCTCGGAATTCTGAGCCTTTTCCTCGCACCCCCAGTTGCGGGAGAATGTGAAGGAGGAGATGTTGACAGGTCGCGTTCCGCTTGACTTGACAATTTTCTCACCAGCAGTTCTTTGAACCCCAGCAGACTTGTGTCTGCCGGAAAGAGAGATCCAAGGTAGGTTTTAAATCTAGGATCGAGCACGGTGGCCAAAATGTAGTGCTCTGATTTCAACAGATTGACCACCCGTGAATCCTTGTTAAGCGAATTAAGGGCTCCATCCACAAGTCCCACATGCCTAGCGGAATCGCTCTGTGTTAGCTCCTCCATCAATGTCTCCAGCTTCTTCTGCAAAAGCCTGATGAGGGGAATAACCTGACTCAGACTGGCAGTGTCTGAACTGACTTCACGTGTGGCAAGTTCAAAAGGTTGCAGAACCTTGCACAACGTTGAAATCATTCTCCACTGCGCTTGAGACAGGTGCATTCCACCTCCTATATCGTGGTCTGTTGTATAGGCTTGAATGGCCTTTTGCTGCTCCTCCAACCTCTGAAGCATATAGAGGGTTGAATTCACCTCGTTACCACTTCTTGCTTCAGATGATGGCAGGGCAGGTTCAGGCGTTTTTGGTGGTGCTCCAGTCTTCTGTACGTGGTGCCTGTACGCCGAAAGTGTCCCGCAATTCTTCTGGCCACCGACAGCATCTCTTGCACGCCCCTCTCGTTTTTTAAATAATTCTGCACCACCAAATTCAAGGTATGTGCAAAACATGGGACGTGCTGGAATTTGCCCATATTTAATGCACACACAATATTGCTGGCGTTGTCCGATGCCACAAATCCACAGGAGAGTCCAATTGGGGTAAGCCATTCTGCGATGATCTTCCTCAGTTGCCGTAAGAGGTTTTTAGCTGTGTGCGTATTCTGGAAAGCGGTGATACAAAGCGTAGCCTGCCTAGGAAAGAGTTGGCGTTTGCGAGATGCTGCTACTGGTGCCGCCGCTGCTGTTCTTGCAGCGGGAGTCCATACATCTACCCAGTGGGCTGTCACAGTCATATAGTCCTGAGCCTGCCCTGCTCCACTTGTCCACATGTCCGTGGTTAAGTGGACATTGGGTACAACTGCATTTTTTAGGACACTGGTGAGTCTTTTTCTGAGGTCTGTGTACATTTTCGGTATCGCCTGCCTAGAGAAATGGAACCTAGATGGTATTTGGTACCGGGGACACAGTACCTCCAACAAGTCTCTAGTTGCCTCTGCAGTAATGATGGATACCGGAACCACGTTTCTCACCGCCCAGGATGCCAAGGCCTCAGTTATCCGCTTTGCAGCAGGATGACTGCTGTGATATTTCATCTTCCTCGCAAAGGACTGTTGGACAGTCAATTGCTTGGTGGAAGTAGTAAAAGTGGTCTTACGAGTACGACTTCCCCTCTGGGATGACCATCGACTCCCAGCAGCAACAACAGCAGCGCCAGCAGCAGTAGGCGTTACACGCAAGGATGCATCGGAGGAATCCCAGGCAGGAGAGGACTCGTCAGAATTGCCAGTGACATGGCCTGCAGGACTATTGGCATTCCTGGGGAAGGAGGAAATTGTCACTGAGGGAGTTGGTGGGGTGGTTTGCGTGAGCTTGGTTACAAGAGGAAGGGATTTACTGGTCAGTGGACTGCTTCCGCTGTCGCCCAAAGTTTTTGAACTTGTCACTGACTTATGATGAATGCGCTGCAGGTGACGTATAAGGGAGGATGTTCCGAGGTGGTTAACGTCCTTACCCCTACTTATTACAGCTTGACAAAGGCAACACACGGCTTGACAAATGTTGTCCGCATTTCTGTTGAAATACTTCCACACTGAAGAGCTGATTTTTTTGGTATTTTCACCAGGCATGTCAATGGCCATATTCCTCCCACGGACAACAGGTGTCTCCCCGGGTGCCTGACTTAAACAAACCACCTCACCATCAGAATCCTCCTTGTCAATTTCCTCCCCAGCGCCAGCAACACCCATATCCTCCTCATCCTGGTGTACTTCAACACTGACATCTTCAATCTGACTATCAGGAACTGGACTGCGGGTGCTCCTTCCAGCACTTGCAGGGGGCGTGCAAATGGTGGAAGGCGCATGCTCTTCACGTCCAGTGTTGGGAAGGTCAGGCATCGCAACCGACACAATTGGACTCTCCTTGTGGATTTGGGATTTCGAAGAACGCACAGTTCTTTGCTGTGCTTTTGCCAGCTTGAGTCTTTTCATTTTTCTAGCGAGAGGCTGAGTGCTTCCATCCTCATGTGAAGCTGAACCACTAGCCATGAACATAGGCCAGGGCCTCAGCCGTTCCCTGCCACTCCGTGTGGTAAATGGCATATTGGCAAGTTTACGCTTCTCCTCCGACAATTTTATTTTAGATTTTTGAGTCCTTTTTTTACTGATATTTGGTGTTTTTGATTTTACATGCTCTGTACTATGACATTGGGCATCGGCCTTGGCAGACGACGTTGATGGCATTTCATCGTCTCGGCCATGACTAGTGGCAGCAGCTTCAGCACGAGGTGGAAGTGGATCTTGATCTTTCCCTATTTTTGGAACCTCAACATTTTTGTTCTCCATATTTTAATAGGCACAACTAAAAGGCACCTCAGGTAAACAATGGAGATGGATGGATACTAGTATACTTATGGATGACGAGCGACTGCCGTCACAGAGGTAGCTACAGCCGTGGACTACCGTACTGCGTCTGCTGCTAATATAGACTGGATGATAATGAGATAAAAAATATATATATATCACTACTGCAGCCGGACAGGTATATATTATATAATGACGGACCTGCTGGACACTGTCAGCTCAGCACTGCAGACTCCTAAAGTAAGCTACTAGTATCAAGAAGATAGAAAAAAAAAAAACACCACGGGTAGGTGGTATACAATTATGGATGGACGAGCGACTGCCGACACAGAGGTAGCTACAGCCGTGGACTACCGTACTGCGTCTGCTGCTAATATAGACTGGATGATAATGAGATAAAAAATATATATATATCACTACTGCAGCCGGACAGGTATATATTATATAATGACGGACCTGCTGGACACTGTCAGCTCAGCACTGCAGACTCCTAAAGTAAGCTACTAGTATCAAGAAGATAGAAAAAAAAAACACCACGGGTAGGTGGTATACAATTATGGATGGATGAGCGACTGCCGACACAGAGGTAGCTACAGCCGTGGACTACCGTACTGCGTCTGCTGCTAATATAGACTGGATGATAATGAGATAAAAAATATATATATATCACTACTGCAGCCGGACAGGTATATATTATATAATGACGGACCTGCTGGACACTGTCAGCTCAGCACTGCAGACTCCTAAAGTAAGCTACTAGTATCAAGAAGATAGAAAAAAAAAAAAACACCACGGGTAGGTGGTATACAATTATGGATGGACGAGCGACTGCCGACACAGAGGTAGCTACAGCCGTGGACTACCGTACTGCGTCTGCTGCTAATATAGACTGGATGATAATGAGATATAAAATATATATATCACTACTGCAGCCGGACAGGTATATATTATATAATGACGGACCTGCTGGACACTGTCAGCAGAATGCGTTTATAAAAACACCACACGACGAGTGTTTAACTTTTTCAGGCAGACAATCACAATATACTGGTGGTCAGCAGACAATCACAATATACTGGTGGTCAGTGGTCACTGGTCAGTCACACTGGCAGTGGCACTCTGGCAGCAAAAGTGTGCACTGTACTTAAAATATGTACTCCTGCTATAACTGCTCCCCAGTCTCCCCCACAATTAAGCTGTGTGAGCAGTGAGCACTCAGCACAGTCAGATATACAGTATTACATATGATGCAGCACACTGAGGCTGAGCACAGATATGGTATGTGACTGTGTCACACTGTGTATCGTTTTTTTTCAGGCAGAGAACGGATTAATTAAACTGGTGGTCACTGGTCACACTATCAGCAAGTAGTACTCCTAATATGCTCCCCAAAATTAGTAAATCAAGTGTCTCTAGTACTCTAGTCTAAACGGAGAGGACGCCAGCCACGTCCTCTCCCTATCAATCTCAATGCACGTGTGAAAATGGCGGCGACGCGCGGCTCCTTATATAGAATCCGAGTCTCGCGATAGAATCCGAGCCTCGCGAGAATCCGACAGCGGGATGATGACGTTCGGGCGCGCTCGGGTTAACCGAGCAAGGCGGGAAGATCCGAGTCTGCCTCGGACCCGTGTAAAAAGGCTGAAGTTCGGGGGGGTTCGGTTTCCGAGAAACCGAACCCGCTCATCACTAATATATATTACATAGTGCTATCATAGATACCTTGGTGATTGATGCCACTAGCTTAATATGATTTAAATCTATGCAACAATCTGTTTATGAATTATGTCTGTGGCAGGACTTTGTAAAAACATGGGCATCTGGAATCCAGCCCAGTGGTATGCAAATGGAAAGATGAAATTAGAGGATTAGTTAAAAAACTAGTTTTCTCTCGTCTCACACTCTTTCTTTTGGTGTCTGCAATTACGGCATGTGACACATATTGCTGGAGCATTCCTGGACGAACTCCCCCAATTTTTTTATGGATATTTCACTATTACTTCTAAAAGTAACACAAATAATTGGTGCCTAATGTGTACAGTAAGGGGTCTATTTACTAAGCCTTGGATGGAGATAAAGTTGCTGGAGATAAAGTACCAGCCAATCGGTTCCTAACTGACATGTCACAGGCTGTGTTTGAAAAATGACAGTTAGGAGCCGGTTGGCTGGTTCTTTATTTCCAGTGACTTTATCTCCAGCCAAGGCTTAGTAAATAGATCCCTTAGTGTTGATGCCCATTTAATGGCTGTAACCTCATTAGTAAAAGAATGGATGAACTCATATTGGCAGGACCCTGAGCGTTTGGATGATTTACAATAATAGAGCCTACTAGTACTACCTAATTTATATTTTACACTATACTTAGCACCAAGCTACCTGGCACAGTTTAAAACATGTGATGTACCACTCTGAGTAGTCCATAATTTAAAAAGTTGTATATGCCCCGTTCGCAAGATCATCTGCAAAACAGACTTGAATGTTACTATGAATCAGCCACTTAATGTTTAATTTTTTTCTTATTTTGTTCATGATTTGTTCTTAGTATATACATTGCATAAAACTATAAGCTTTGTTAAACTACAGTAAAAGATTTTTAAAAATTAAAATAATCTACTAGTTTTTCCTAAAATACATTTGTTTCTCTTTCAAATATCTAATATTATCAATATAGAAATCAATGTGGAAAGCCAAGCAGTATTGATGCTATAACCGACTTAAGGGGACATTTACTAAGCAGTGATACAAGCGGAGAAGTGAGCCAGTGAAGAAGTTGCCAAATCAACCAATCAGCAGCTCTGTATAATTTTATAGTATTCAAATTATAGATGTTACTTCGGTGCTGATTGGTTGCCATGGGCAACTTCTCCACTGGCTCACTTCTCCGCTCTTATCACTGCTTAGTAAATGCCCCCTTAGTTATGCTTCGGCCATAAAGCGTCACATGCCAGTTGGGTAAAAGGGTTCATAGTCAAAATATGTTCTTCCTTCAGAATTTAAAGAGGCTTGGCATAGCCACTTGTCGTTCCTGATACTAACCGATATTCATGGACAGTGTTAAAGTACATGTATTCAGTGCTCTGCTGTGACTTCTGTAAAAATCCTATAACATAAGCAAGACATTTTTGCTCTAATCCTGCAAAGATTGGTGTCACATGACGGAAACACCAAGGTCTTTTGGCAGACTTTTCAGACAATTGCATTGATAGCTTTGAAGTTTCTTTTGCGTATGTCATGTGAATAAGATATTTATAATTATTCAGAATGCTTTGTCTTCCCAAATTACATTTTCTTTTACATCATTTTTGAAGCAGAAGATATAAGATTTATACCCAAGTTCAAGAGAAAAGTTGGGTTAAATGTGTAAAAAAAAATTGGATTAATCTTCTGTAAAAAATAGAGCTCCTGAATGTAAAATTAACCTCACACGAACATCAGTGTTAATCTGAGAAAATGTTATTTCTAAAATCTCAGAAGGTAAGTTAGGGACAATTGGCAAGTTAAAGGTTTACTCAGCTTAAATGTAAAATAGAATTATTTACGGCCTCTAGTCAGTACATAACAAATTAGTAATAGTAGCTGATGGCCTCCCACAGTACAGATAAAGTGCTCTGTATTCTCACTCTCCTGGTGGGTGTATAATAGTGCAGGGATGTCATTGCTGAGCTGGCTGCCTGCTCTGTTTCAACTTGGATTTGCCATTGCATCTACATAAAAGCGTTCGGCTGTATTATCCAAGCCTTGATCAAAGGAGACAAGATGTCAAATGCTAAATGATACAAATCAGACAGTCCCTATTATACAGTTGATGGGAGCATTAGAAGAATCCATATTTTATCAGAATGCAGGATGCAGGGCTTGCAGTGGGGGTGAGTACCACTTCTTTAATATTTACTGCTCACAGTGGCGTATCTACATGGTTGAGCCACATTATCATGACCACCAGCTAATAGCCAGAGTAACCGCCGTGTGCAACACGAACAGCAGCTAGACATGCTGTGGGTGACTTAATAAGGTGCTGGTAGGCTGGCACAGCGACTTTTCCGCTGATGCATCTTTGTTAGCATAGGTGCGGTGACCATCTGTTTGCGTTGGAGTCCCATATGCAGCTGAACTGTCACTTTAGACACATGTCTGGACTCCGGTAACCCACAGGTTAATTTTGATGGGGAGCTGCCCCACATGCACCTTCGTAGCCGATATTCACCTCTAATGTCAATGGCACTTGGTGCTCAATCACACACCATATAAACCCACCATGCCAGCGCACAACACATGACATACTTCATGGGCTAGGGACTGCCGAAGTCAAATGTTGGAGGTGGTCATAATAATGTGATGTGACTGTGTAAAATGTGTGCAGGGTGTGCATTGCACATGGGCCCATGGGTCAAGGGGTTCCCTATACCCACAAAAAGTTTCTTTGTACCATGCTTTGGATCTTACACTCTATGGGGTATATTCAATAAGCGTCGGGTCCATTCCGACATGCAGTTGTCAGAATGGACCCGACAATCCCTATTCAAAGAGCGGCCAAATCCGACTGTTGGATTTGGCCGTTCCCTGTGTCCTGTCCTGCCGCTGCTGTCAGTGGCTGCCGGGTGCGCTGACAGCAGCGGTGGGGGGAGCAGTGTGCGGCGTCTGGCGGGGGGGAGTAGTGTGCGGCAGTCGGTGGGGGAGCAGTGTGCGGCGGCCGGCGGGGGAGCTGTGTGAGGCGGCCGGCGGTGGAGCTTCCAGCGGCGGACGGAGCTGGCAGCGGGAGTGATCTGTGCGGTGGCGGAGGAGGCACTTCAGGTACTATCATCCCCGTAGCCCGCCGCACCGCTCCCCATCTCCTCACCTCAATCCAACTCGTTTTCAAGTCGGATTGAGTTTGTCGGAAAGGGGGCCAAAACCTGTCAGATTTGGCTCTGTTTCCGACAGCAGCAGGTGGATCGGCGGGTATTCCGCCGATCCACCTGCTTTCCGACAGAATTCCAACAAGTCGGGCTTCCCGACTTGTCGGAAAAAATGTGCCCCTATTGAATAGGTCGGAACCCCTTCCGACCTATTCCAGTCGCAAACTGTCGTCTCTCCGACAAGACGGCAATTTCCAACTCTTATTGAATACAGTCCGATACCTGCTACCAGTGGCTACCTTCTGCTCATGCGCCATCGCTAGAAAGATGGTGCCATCGGCAGTAGTTATTGTGGAGTGGCTGCACTGGGGAGGGAGATGCCAGGTGCACACAGGACCATATCACTTAAAATGTCCCTGACTGTCCAAACTTCACTGTTTCATATGGCAGACTTAAATTTGACAATGTATATAATTTACAAAATGAATTTAGTTGACATTAACATTCTAATGCCAGGATTAGCTACTTGCTAGGCCTATTACCCACTAAGTATCCTAGGCCTCTGCCTAGGGTATGATGGGCTCTACAGCCTGGTTAACCCTTTATGAAGACGTGGTGAACTATGCCTCCCAAGTTTATAGTTTTCAAACTATTTTAGGTATCTGGCCAAGCAGTTTTCATTTTCAATATAGTCCCATCAATGGCCATGTACTGCACTTCCTCATCACCTGACACTTGTGTTATTACATTTGCCGAGTTCCTCCAATCAGGACTCAGCACATGCTTCATTGATGTTATGGTGGTTTGGTGGAAGGCAGACTTTGCTTAGATACTGCACTCTTATTCCAGCTATTCTTATTTTCCTGCAACGCATCCTGCAAGACTAAACGTGATTGTCACTCAAATGCACTCAATGCACCTGAAGACATTTGCATTATCCAAGTCTAAATAATTTTCTTATCCACAGTAATATTAAATTAACAATCTCATTGTAAACTAAAGGTGTTCCAAGTACAGTAGGTTTAATTGTTCAGTTTGATCATTTGTTAGGTAGATTGACAGACTGTTGCAGATTGGTCCCTCCCTGCTGAATCAAATTAAAGTTATCCAACCAAATGTATTCGCAACCAGAATTAGCACCAACCATAACAGTGCAGGAGGAAGTTGAGAGTGAGTCTCTCTCAGGAGCCATCATTGAGTTACTAGAAGATGCAGGTAAGGTTGCTGGGACTAGTTGTTTGTTTCTCAACAGCTGGAGGACAAGAGTTCTAGAATATTGGTCTGCTTCACAAGGATTGAAGCAGTCCAGTGTAATGTAACATGTTGGCTGGTAGGTTGGGGCTGGAAGTTCCATTAGTAAAGCCTGCTGAGGGTTGTGGAAGGTAATTCTCCCTGTGAATATGAAGCTCCACAAAGGTATGGTAAAAGATGCAGGAGAATGCCATTGTAAAAGCATTTTGGCATGGCTGATCAGAGGAAGATCCTGCTCTGCCACCATAAAGGTGTGTACACATGGTGAGATATTTTCTTTCGATTTTGACTATACAGTCAAAATCTCAAGAAAAGTTAGTGCAGATCGCAAGGTGAAAGCACCTTGCGATCCCGATTCGATCCCGATGCGCGGTCCCGCCAAGTTGGCATCGCAAGAAAAGATAGACTGTGTAGGCAAGTCAATCCTTGCTAGATCGGTGTACTATCTAGTTCATCTCACATGTCAATGACATCCCACATAAGCCAAAATCTCACATAAGCCAAAATCGTAAGCACACATAGTCCATATCTCAAGAAAAGTTAGTCAAAATCGGTGGTGCTGGGCTGCGGGGAGTTCAAGGGAAATAGCATAGTCAAAATCGGCTATAACAAGGATCTCACCATGTGTACACACCTTAACACTCTTTATATTTGTGATCCTTGTATTTTACAGAATTGTGATAGCATGTGTTTGGACCTATTCAATAATACCAATATTTGAAAGACTATTCCAGTTATGAAACATATAGCAGAAGATGTAGTTAGTGAAAGATGTCACTTGGTAATTGCCATAGAAAACCTTGATCAAAAGATATAAATGATTGAATGGGAGAGCTCTGCTGGAGTAATTTTTTGCACTCTGTTATAATCTTGTGGACAGTGGGCTTGATTCATGTTTGTAAGAAAAAAGCAAGTAGCTGGGCAAAACCGTGTTGCACTGCAGGTGGGGCAGGTGTAACATGTGCAGAGAGATTTTGGTGGGGTGTGTTTAAGCTGAAATCTGAATTGGAGTGTAAATATAAAGCTGCCTAACTTTATGGGCTACATGCAAAAGCAGCCAGGATTTAACCTGCATAGAAACAATATAAATGTATTTGCTCCCCTTTACTGTACTTGCTTTTATTGCTTTACTTACAAACGAATCAGGCCCAGTATTTCTAAGCTTGATGACTGAAAATGAAATAAATAGGCAGTAAAGAATACAAACTAAATAGTGATTGTCCTTGGAAAAATACATAGAGCATATTACACAGCTTAAGAACATTTGTAAGATTTACAAGAACTTTGTAAAAATTCTTTATGAAAAGTATAATTCCATTTCTAATACACTGCGCTGCAAGGCTACTTTACTCATGCTGTGGAAAAATTCTGCATATTCCCGTGACTTGAGATATTCTCCATTAAGTGAAGTGAATAAAGGCATTATGGTTTCACAATGAGGAGTTAAAGTAAAATAATCCTTTCTAGCTAATATAACAGTAACTTTAATCCCATGCTTGGCTGTAACCCCATTGTTAATAAATATTCTGTACTAATGCATTTTGTATCCTGCCTAATGACTATTGCAGAAAGTGAAATGCAGACGTAGGGGTGTTGAAATGACTATGAACAAATTCTCATTATGTATTAAATTTATCTTTCATTTCTAGATGCTGGAGCACCATGGATCTTTGAAAAGCATTGTTTGTGAATATAGTAGTTAAAATATTCTCGCTGAAACAGACTTTGATGATTGAAAGCGGTACCTGTGGACTTTCTATCATTACACTTTCCATCATTACATCTTAAATAAATACAGAAAATACAGACTTACTACTTCAGATGCCTAAGAACAGTAAGGTAACTAAAAGAGAACTGGATGATGATGTTGTGGAATCAGTTAAGGATCTGCTTTCCAATGAGGATTCGTGTGATGAAAGCTTTAAGAAGAGTGAGCTGATGGTCCATGATGAGTTAGATAAAGATAGAGATATTGAGGATGGATCAGATACTGAGGATGAAAGACCAGCCTGGAACAGTAAACTCCAGTATATTCTTGCACAAGTTGGATTTTCTGTAGGCTTGGGAAATGTGTGGAGATTTCCGTATTTATGCCAGAAAAATGGCGGAGGTAAGGGATATAAATTTACTATGATTGCATATTTATTACAGATAACATATCCATTATATTGTATAATCCTGTATTGAATACAACTAATATATTAATTACTTAAAGTTTGCCATGTTCATGCCCATTTGACCATGAATATGAAGTAAATATAAATCAGGACTTACGGGTTTATGGCCTGGGATTCCTTCTATACATGTTCAGCTGTAGGACATGGCATGTGCAAGCAAGCAGGGGATACTGGGAGGGGTCCCATTGGTTCCCTCTCAAGGCATTATGCGAAAAGGAGCCTATAGGCGTCTGTTGTGTGTTGCCTACCGAGTACAAGCTCCACAAAGTTTTGCTTTACTGAGCTTTGTACATATGGGGAATGTGGTTAAACTCCGAAACTGCAGTTTTCAGAGTGTTGACCGCATTTTTGCCTTAGTACATCCCACTATTCATTGCTGTATTGCTTATGATTTTACTTATGATTCTTCATTTTGTTTGTTTCTTCCATTTCCTACTGCCAAATAAGTCCTGTTCCGGTAGCTAATGCCATCTTCAGATGGTATTAGCCAATGTAGCCTATAGGCTACACAACTAAAAATAAGATTTTACTTACCGGTAAATCTATTTCTCGTAGTCCGTAGTGGATGCTGGGGACTCCGTAAGGACCATGGGGATAGACGGGCTCAGCAGGAGACATGGGCACTTTAAGAAAGAATTTAGGTTCTGGTGTGCACTGGCTCCTCCCTCTATGCCCCTCCTCCAGACCTCAGTTAGAGAAACTGCGCCCAGAAGAGCTGACAGTACAAGGAAAGGATTTTGGTAATCCAGGGCGCAAGATTCATACCAGCCACACCAATCATACCGTATAACATGTGAAAACAACCAGTTAACAGTATGACAAACGACAGAGCATCAGGTCAAACCCTGATGCAACCATAACATAACCCTTATTGAAGCAATAACTATATACAAGCATTGCAGAAGAAGTCCACACTTGGGACGGGCGCCCAGCATCCACTACGGACTACGAGAAATAGATTTACCGGTAAGTAAAATCTTATTTTCTCTAACGTCCTAGTGGATGCTGGTGACTTCGTAAGGACCATGGGGATTATACCAAAGCTCCCAAACGGGCGGGAGAGTGCGGATGACTCTGCAGCACCGATGGATGCAAACAAGAGGTCTTCCTCAGCCTGGGTATCAAACTTGTAGAACTTTGCAAAAGTGTTTGAACCTGACCAAGTAGCCGCTCGGCAAAGTTGTAATGCCGAGACCCCTCGGGCAGCCGCCCAAGAAGAGCCCACCTTCTTAGTGGAATGGGCCTTTACTGATTTTGGCAGCGGCAATCCAGCCGCGGAATGAGCCTGCTGAATCGTGTTACAGATCCAGCGAGCAATAGTTTGCTTTGAAGCAGGAACACCAAGCTTGTTGGATGCATACAGGATAAACAACGACTCTGTTTTCCTGACCATAGCCGGTCTGGCTACATAAACCTTCAAAGCCCTGACCACATCAAGCAACTCGGAATCCTCCAAGTCAGTAGTAGCCACAGGCACCACAATAGGTTGGTTTATATGAAAAGATGAAACCACTTTCGGCAGAAATTGTGGACGGGTCCGCAATTCTGCTCTATCCACATGAAAAACCAGATAGGGGCTTTTATGTGACAAAGCCGCCAACTCTGACACACGCCTAGCCGAAGCCAAGGCTAATAGCATGACCACCTTCCACGTGAGATATTTCAACTCCACCGTTTTAAGTGGTTCAAACCAGTGGGATTTTAGGAAACTTAACACCACGTTAGGATCCCAAGGTGCCACTGGAGGCACAAAAGGAGGCTGAATATGCAGCACTCCCTTTACAAACGTCTGAACTTCAGGTAGAGAAGCCAACTCCTTTTGAAAGAAAATGGATAGGGCCGAAATCTGGACCTTAATGGAACCCAATTTTAGGCCCAAATTCACTCCGGACTGTAGGAAGTGAAGGAAACGGCCCAGCTGGAATTCCTCCGTAGGAGCATTCCTGGCCTCACACCAAGCAACATATTTTCGCCATATACGGTGATAATGTTGAGCTGTCACATCCTTCCTAGCCCTTATCAGCGTAGGAATGACCTCATCCGGAATGCCTTTCTCTGCTAGGATCCGGCGTTCAACCGCCATGCCGTCAAACGCAGCCGCGGTAAGTCTTGGAACAGACAGGGCCCCTGTTGCAACAAGTCCTGTCTTAGAGGAAGAGGCCACGGGTCCTCTGTGAGCATTTCTTGCAGATCTGGATACCAAGTCCTTCGTGGCCAATCTGGAACAATGAGGATTGTTCTCACTCCTCTTTTTCTTATTATCCTCAGCACCTTGGGTATGAGAGGAAGAGGAGGAAATACATAGACAGACTGGAACACCAACGGTGTCACCAGGGCATCCACAGCTATCGCCTGAGGGTCTCTTGACCTGGCGCAATACCTCTGTAGCTTTTTGTTGAGGCGGGATGCCATCATGTCCACCTGTGGCAGTTCCCACCGACTTGTAATCTGTGCGAAGACTTCCTGATGAAGTCCCCACTCTCCCGGGTGGAGGTCGTGTCTGCTGAGGAAGTCTGCTTCCCAGTTGTCCACTCCCGGGATGAACCCTGCTGACAGTGCGCTTACGTGATTCTCCGCCCAGCAAAAAATTCTGGTGGCTTCCGCCATCGCCACCCTGCTCCTTGTACCGCCTTGTCGGTTTACATGAGCCACTGCGGTGATGTTGTCTGACTGAATCAGAACCGGTTGGTCGCGAAGCAGGGTCTCCGCTTGACGTAGGGCGTTGTATATGGCCCTTAGTTCCAGGATGTTGATGTGAAGGCAAGTCTCTTGACTTGACCACAGACCTTGGAAATTTCTGCCCTGTGTGACTGCTCCCCAACCTCGGAGGCTTGCGTCCGTGGTGACCAGGACCCAGTCCTGAATGCCGAATCTGCGGCTCTCGAGAAGGTGAGCGCTCTGCAGCCACCACAGGAGTGACACCCTGGCCCTGGGGGATAGGGTGATTAACTGATGCATCTGAAGATGTGATCCGGACCACTTGTCCAGTATGTCCCATTGAAAGGTCCTCGCATGGAACCTACCGAAGGGAATGGCCTCGTATGATGCCACCATCTTTCCCAGGACTCGGGTGCAGTGATGTACTGACACCTATTTTGGTTTTAATAGGTTCCTGACCAGTGTCATGAGTTCCTGAGCTTTCTCTATCGGGAGATAAACCCTTTTCTGGTCTGTGTCTAGAATCATGCCCAGGAAAGGCAGACGAGTCGTAGGAACCAACTGCGACTTTGGAATATTCAGAATCCAGCCGTGTTGCCGTAACACTTCCAGAGAAAGTGCGACGCTGTTCAGCAACTGCTCTCTTGATCTCGCTTTTATGAGGAGATCGTCCAAGTACGGGATAATGGTGACCCCTTGCTTCCGCAGGAGTACCATCATTTCCGCCATTACCTTGGTAAATATTCTCGGTGCCGTGGAGAGACCAAAGGGCATCGTCTGAAATTGGTAATGACAATCCTGTACCACAAATCTTAGGTACACCTGATGAGGTGGATAAATGGGGACATGAAGGTATGCATCCTTTATGTCCAGAGACACCATAAAATCCTCCCCTTCCAGGCTTGCGATGACCGCTCTCAGCGATTCCATCTTGAACTTGAACCTTTTCAGGTATATGTTCAGGGATTTTAAATTCAATATGGGTCTGACCGAACTGTCCAGTTTCGGGACTACAAACATGGTCGAATAATAACCCCTTCCCTGTTGAAGGAGGGGAACCTTGACCACCACCTGTTGAAGATACAATTTGTGAATTGCAGTTAACACTATTTCCCTCTCATGGGGGAAGCTGGTAGGGCCAATTTGAGGTATCGGTGAGGGGGCATCTCTTCGAATTCCAGCTTGTATCCCTGAGACACAATTTCTATCGCCCAGGGATCCACCTGGTAGTGAACCCACTTGTGGCTGAAATTTCGAAGACGTGCCCCAGCTCCGCCTGTGGAGCCCCAGCGTCATGCGGTGGATTTTGTAGAGGCCGGGGAGGACTTCTGTTCCTGGGAACTAGCTGTGTTGAGCAGCTTCTTACCTCTGCCCCTGCCTCTGGCAAGAAAGGACGCACCTCGGACTTTCTTGTTTCTTTGTGATCGAAAGGACTGCATTTGATAATACGGTGCTCTCTTAGGCTGTGAGGGAATAAAAGGCAAAAAATTTGACTTTCCAGCTGTAGCTGTGGAGACCAGGTCCGAGAGACCCTCCCCAAACAATTCCTCACCCTTGTAAGGTAAAACCTCCATATGCCTTTTTGAGTCCGCATTACCTGTCCATTGCCGAGTCCACAGGACCCTTCTGGCAGAAATCGACATAGCATTTATTCTAGAACCCAGTAGACTAATGTCTCTTTGAGCATCTCTCATATATAGGACAGCGTCTTTAATATGCCCCAGGGTCAACAATACAGTATCCTTGTCTAAGGTATCAATTTCCTCAGATAAGGTATCCGTCCATGCTGCTACAGCACTACACACCCAGGCCGACGCGATTGCCGGCCTCAGTAAGGTACCTGAATGTGTATAAATGGACTTCAGGGTAACCTGCTGTTTGCGATCCGCAGCATCTTTGAGGGTAGCCGTATCTTGTGACGGCAGGGCTACCTTCTTGGATAAGCGTGTTAAAGCTTTGTCCACCCTAGGGGAGAATTCCCAGCGTAACCTGTGCGTTGGCGGGAAAGGATACGCCATAAGAATCCTTTTGGAAATCTGCAGTTTTTTATCTGGAGATTCCCAAGCCTTTTCACATAACTCATTTAGCTCGTGTGAGGGGGGAACGGTTACCTCCGGCTTCTGTTCCCCATACATATGCACCCTCTTGTCAAGGACTGGGGTTTCCTCTGTGAAGTGCAACACATCCTTAATTGCTATAATCATATAATGGATGGATTTAGCCAATTTTGGCTGTAACTTTGCATCATCGTAATCGACACTGGAGTCAGAATCCATGTCGGTATCTGTGTCAACAGTTTGGGATAGTGGGCGCTTCTGAGACCCTGACGGCCTCTGCGACATAGGATCAGGCACGGGTTGGGACCCTGAATGTCCCGAGGCTTCAGCTTTTTCTAACTTTTTATGCAAGGAATTAACATTATAATTTAAAACCTTCCACATATCCATCCAATCAGGTGTCGGCGCCGTCGGCGGAGACACCACATTCATTTGCTCCCGCTCTGCTTCCACATAGCCTTCCTCATCAGACATGTCGACACAAGCGTACCGACACACCACACACACACAGGGAATGCCCTCTCTGAAGACCGTTCCCCCACAAGGCCCTTTGGAGAGACAGAGAGAGAGTATGCCAGCACACACCCCAGCGCTATAAACCCAGGAATAACACAGTAACTTAATGTTAACCCAGTAGCTGCTGTTTATATTGCTTTTTGCGCCTAATTATGTGCCCCCCCTCTCTTTTTACCCTCTTCTACCGTGTATCTGCAGGGGAGAGAGCCTGGGGAGCTTCCTCTCGGTGGAGCTGTGGAGAAAAAATGGCACTAGTGAGTGCTGAGGAAGAAGCCCCGCCCCCTCGGCGGCGGGCTTCTGTCCCGCTTAAATATGCAATTTTTTGGGCGGGGGCTCATACATATATACAGTGCCCAGCTGTATATATGCTTAACTTTGCCAAAAGAGATCCCAAATGCTGCCCAGGGCGCACCCCCCGCGCCCTGAACCCTTACAGTGACCGGAGTATGTGTAGGTGTGTGGAGCAATGGCGCACAGCTGCAGTGCTGTGCGTTACCTCAGTGAAGAACACAGAGTCTTCTGCCGCCTGTGAAGTCTTCTTTGCTTCTCATACTCACCCGGCTTCTGTCTTCCGGTTCTGCGAGGGGGACGGCGGCGCGGCTCCGGGACCGGACGGCGAGGGTAAGATCCTGCGTACCGATCCCTCTGGAGCTAATGGTGTCCAGTAGCCTAAGAAGCAGGACCTAGCTTCAGAGAGTAGGGCTGCTTCTCTCCCCTCAGTCCCACGATGCAGGGAGTCGGTTGCCAGCAGAGCTCCCTGAAAATAAAAAACCTAACAAATACTTTCTCTCAGCAAACTCAGGAGAGCTCACTGAAAAGCACCCAGCTCGTCTGGGCACAGTATCAAATGGAGGTCTGGAGGAGGGGCATAGAGGGAGGAGCCAGTGCACACCAGAACCTAAATTCTTTCTTAAAGTGCCCATGTCTCCTGCGGAGCCCGTCTATCCCCATGGTCCTTACGGAGTCCCCAGCATCCACTAGGACGTTAGAGAAAAGTTACCAGGGGAGGTATCGATTGGATCCCTCTCTGGACATAGGTAGCCGCACATGCGTATTCTGAGGACCGTGAATGAGCAGTAGTGAGGTCAGCACGTACAGTTAAGAGCTTTCACTTTACTTTTACAGATCGCAGTGTCGGGCTTCTATCATAGCCCCTTTCACTGGATGTGATTTATTAATAAATTTGGGGAAAACCTTAATTTCTTATTGCCGTGGTAAGTGGGGACAAGAAATTATAATTGTTGAAACAAAGTCCCAATAATTGATATACACCTGTCTCTCTTTCTAGGCTAACATTAATTACTTATGTGCATAGAATTCAGAGAATCAGAGCTTTATGGAAAACAAATTCAGTACTGACAAGTTCCTGAAACACATTTGTGAATGTTATTAATAGCTTTTTTTCCTCCTCAATATAGGGCAGTCTATATTTGAGGTGTTATTTACATTTAATTACATCTCCTGCTATTATGCTTCTTAATTACAGTCCTTCTCTCATTCTATAGCAGTTATAGGCATTCTGGTGCACTGTGGGGTTGGTCTATAATGAGCAGTCCTCTAATATTCAAGGCTGCACATTACCCTTAATATCAGTAATAAGTTAAAAATAATACATTTAATCAAAGAAACTAGCTGTAATAATAATATATCAGCAGGCATTTTAAACAAGAGCTGCAAGCTACAAGAAACAAATATGAAAATTAAGCAGAAAAGAGTCAGTGGATGAAGGTGAATTCATGGAAGGACATGTGTTACCCATCAATGTCCAATAGCTTGCTCATGTAGTTTATGGCTCTGTTTCTCCAATCAGCAAAGCCTACAAACCTGGGAGTGTAATTGAGACCAACAGATTACTCTCACATGACTACATAACATATTGGAGAACATTGATAAAAACAGGCTAGAGGTACAGTATATGAGCACTTCAGAGAAAAGTATCTGGTCATGATGACTCGAGGAGTGAGAAGGACAATAGACCCATCTGAACTCTAAACACAGATTAGGATTACAGCTGATGTTTTCTTATTACATTCCTTCTAGGTGCATATCTTGTGCCATATTTGATTCTTCTCCTGGTTATTGGAATTCCACTCTTCTTCTTGGAGCTATCTGTAGGTCAGAGAATACGGAGAGGAAGTATTGGAGTTTGGAATTACATCAGTCCTAAAATGGGTGGGATTGGATTTGCAAGCTGTATTGTAAGTATTCACTTTTGTGTATATATTGTGTAACCAGAATACATACTATTTTACCAGCGGACGGGATGCCGGCTGTCAATATCCCGCTAGCGGCATCCCATCCATCATAATGCCGGCAGCAGGGCGAGCACTAAGAATCCCCTTGCAGGCTCGGTGGCTCACTGCACTCACCACAGGATCTAGTCCTACTCTATGCGTGTCACGAGTGGGAATAGCCCTGGCGCGCCAGGATTTCGGCATCGGTATGCTTAACGCCAAGATCCTGACAGCCGGCATTTTAACTGCAACCTAATCCTATTTTAATATGGTACAGTACTGATTTTTTTTAAAAATTCTCCCTGAAAATGTGTTCCCTGTTTAAAAGTGTAAAAGCATAAAATGCATACTAAGGTGCCTATTTATCCACTCATATTTGTGGGATATCCCCCAAAATCACCTATTTTCAGGGGGTGCTTGCAAATATTAAGCAACAACAAATTATTTACAGGGGACTGTAGCAGATATTGGGGATATCTGCTTTAATCCCCCATTTTCACTTGCAAAAGCCCCCCCCCCCCCAGGTTTCTATGAGGGCTTCTTTTTTGCGGAATCTTCCAAGTTTCAGAAAGCAATGCATTCCAGACCATTTTCCCGGTAGCTAGCACTATTTCCAGATGGAGTTAGCCATCGCAGCCTACAGGTTACAGACTGCAAGAGTTACCGGAAGAGGGATCTGAGGGATCAGAGGGAACCTCAGTACTCTGCACTAGTGCACCTGCAGTGAGCAGACAGCACATGTGCAGAATGGCACCCTTCTCCCGAAGGAGAAGTGAAGTGATTGCATTAACAATCACTTCACTTCAACCACACCGCAGGAGCCCCGTTACTGTGGGTTTGTTTTAATGGGATGCGGTCAAGATGCCGCCGGCCGGAATTCCGGCGGTCGAAATACCGACGCCGGAATCCCGACCGCCACAATCCCGACATATTCTCCCTCCGTGGGTGTCCACGACACCCATAGAGGGAGAATATAATAGTGTGCCGAGCGTAGCAAAGCACCGTGCCCGCAGCGTGGTGAGCGAAGCGAGCCCGCAAGGGGCTGCGTTCCGCTCGCCACCCCTGTCGGGATTGTGTGGTCGGGATTCCGGCGTCGGTATTTCGACCGCCGGGATTCCGACCGGCGGCATTTAGTACTGATCCCGTTTTAATACATTCATGCAATCAGTAATTGCCATGAATAGAGGTGATAAGAAATTACATTTATCAAGTCTATGACCTGATAATTAATAAACATAACCCTAAATCCTTTTTGGTGTGCCATGAATCCAGAGTAAAATTTGCACAGTACAATTAAGCAGAAAGGACGCCTTTCACTGAACTATGTTACAGCTCAGTTACACCCCTACAGCAGCAAAATGAGATATGCAAGATATGTTCAAACCTGCATCAGCCCCAAAGTGCCTAAATCAGTCTCATGTGGATTTTTCTCCCTGTATGTGTTGACAGTGAAAAAAGAGTCTAGATTTGGTTGGCTTGATCCTAATGATCAATCTTCTTAAAAGTGACTTCATATTTCGTTAACTCCTCAACTGGATTTTAGTCTAACCAAATTTACAGTAGCAAGTTTATTGTTATAGGTGCTGGTTACAGATGCCAGTTCTTATTATTTGTGTTATACATTTTCTTAGGCTTTTTATTGAGAGTTTTTGAATCCGGTTGATCCATTACAGTTCTGAATAATTATTGTTCAGTTTATGTATATGGGCGATAATCGTTTAAAACTGCTCATGACAGAAAAGTTGTCAGAATTATTTGATTTGATTATTAAATATGTTTTACTGTTGTTCCAACCGTAGTTCTGCTGGTAATATGCACTGAACTGTGCATCGTGCCCATTCATTAGTCATTGTATGGAGGCATACCTAAAATCATTACACCAAGGGGTGGTTTAAGAGAGGACACTTTGTGCAAACTCTGTGCAGGTCTCCTTCCCTGCATATGGTGCCCGCCAAGTTCCTGGTGTCTTATCTCTACTGCGCCTATGACCAATGTTGAATACTTTTGCCATTGATAGTGCCGTAAGTGAAGCTTAACTCCGCCCCTGACACTCCCATGAACCTCCGCCCCTGGGCTCTCATTGGCCCACAGCTTACTGAATTGTAAAGCAGGGGTGACCATCTGTGGGTGAAACCCTTGTAGATAGTTTTACACCATCGAGGTTACCCATCAATGGTACTTTCAATGGTGACTGTCGATGGGTAACCAACCAGTGGCCATCCCCATGTGAAAATAACATCTATCAGTGCAGACGTGATCTGCTACATCTGAGAGGTGTGTCATAAAAATTACTTACATCCAAATGTAAATGAGCCCCAAAGTTTGTAAGATTTTCTTGTTGAAGAAAAGACACTGATATTTTTGAGGATTTCTTTGTTTATTGCGTTTTACAAGTGGCCACGAGAAACCTTACATAAAATACATGTAGTCACAGGGATCATTGTTCCTTATAACCAATGCAGGGAAATGGCACTGATGATCCCATTTGAATGTAAAGTATGTAGCTCTGATTTCTTTCCCCCCCCCCCCCAAGAATGTAACAGAACATAATGGGGTTAAGGTGCAATCAGGGAGATTGCTGGACTATTCATGGAGTCAGGGAGATTGACACTATTTCAGGGAGTCTCCTGCAGAATGCAGGAGGGAAGGCAACTATGGTACTGTGGTTGCAGCATATTTGCACAGAAGCAGCTTGCCAGCAGCAATGCTCTTTGACCTGTTGTGTAAATTATGGAAAATATAGTATGTAAATGATGTTTCTGAATGATTGCCTATGTTTGACTTGAATACAATATAAATATTTTGCTAAGACGACTGTGGGTTACCTCCTACATGAGATTTCACCCAGAGAGGTGATAATGAAAATTGTTTGTTTATTAAGCATGTACATTAAATAAGTACAATTGTTTTTATATAATATACTGTATATACGTGGAGCTTGTTTCTAAAAAATACCAAATCTAATAAAAGAGTTCTAGGTGGCAGCATATTGTTGGCTAGGTGTAGAATATTACATCCTGATCTAAACTACAAATTTGTTCCAAATCCTGGGGGGTGGGTTGCAGGGGGGGGGGGGCAGTACCCCAGGCCCCCCTGTCATAAGGGCCCCCCGGCCAGAGCTGCTCTGCCCTGCTCTGGTGCTGCTGTCTGCTTTCCAGCCTCTGCCAGCAGCAACAGCTCTCCTGGCAGCAGTGGAGGCTGGAGATTGCTGCCTGGGTCAGTCCCCTACCCGTACTGCCCGAAAGGATGGGGGAGGGTGCTGCACACACAGCTGCATGTGCAACATCACGGAATCCTCCCTCCCCGGCAGCCAGGAGTCTTTTCTCCTCCCCGCTTCAGAGTGGGGCCCTTCCCCCCCCGCAGCTCCTGTAGCCAGTGGCTGGCCTTGTTGCAGTGGATGGGGGGGTATCAAGCAGCGGGTGCAGCCGGGGGTAAGGTTGCTGGTGGGGGGACCCCCTGTCTTGGGTGCCCTGGACCCCCCAAGGGCTTAATCCGTCCCTGCAGGGTTTGGAAAATGGCATTTTGTAGTAATAAGTACCACATCCAGTCAGTGTTTCAGAAGGTACCAAATAGTGTTTCAGTTTCATTGGTGGAATTTTCTCCCTCCCAGCACCCATTAACACTTTCATCCACCCTACTTTCACCTTGCAGCATGCATTGCAGAACATTGTAGATGAAACATACAACACAGATAGTTGTGTGCCCTAAGCTAGGTTTGACCAAAAAGCTTGCAAGTGTTTTCTCAATGCAGAGCTATTTCTAAATTATATTGATACATGCAATATGTTTCCAGTTTGGTGTATCTGGGGGTTCAGTATGCAATGCCGGCTTATGGGATCCCGGTGGTCACAATACCGATGCCAGGATCCCGATAAGTGAAAGACTGACAGGGGTGAATGTGAGCTGTATCTCACCTACCCCTAACCCAAAACTCTCACCTTAGTGCCTGACTCTAAGCACCCCCAAGAGGTGCCTAAACCTAACCCTCCATCGCCGCTGCCTATACCTAACCCTCCCTCCCCCACAGCCTGACCACAACCCCACCCCATGAGTGCCTAACCCTAACCATCTCTCCCTGCAGCCAAACCCTGACTTACCTACCCCCCCTCGCATCCTATCCCTAACCCCCCATCTGGCACCTATACAAAGCCAGAGAATGCCCTCAATGTGTGGGTCTGTAGGTAGGGGTGGGGCTAAAAGATGTGATTTAAATCTTTATCCCCGGCTCCTTCCCACCACTGATGAGTTTTCAGTGTTTTTACCTCTGTGGGCAGATTGCGGGAGAGTCATACATACTTCCGGGGCTGCGGAGGACTACCCTAAAAATCGGTAGTCTCCCACAGCTACCGAGACGGTTGGCAAGTATGACGTAAACCTAACACCCCCCCCACCCCCACCCGGGCCTGCACTTGACCCGCTGGCTTTACCTACGGTCAGAATCCCAGCTCTTCAGAACTTCAGCGTTGGGACTCTAAAGGGTGCCAGTATTTCGACTATCCTGACATCCGGCATCTTAACCACATCATGTATCTGGTTATAGTAGATTTTGTATACCTAAATGTTTTCCTGTGTGGTTATATCATTGTTAACATAACAATATCATGCCTTGTATGAATGCTAAAACAATTCTTCAGTAAACTAGACCTTATTGTCTGAATTTACCTAGTGGGGAGATAGATGTGCAGTGATATAGAGAAATATTTTCTGATCATTTCTGTTTGGATACAAAGCAAATCCCCCAAGTACAAATATATGTATTTAAGCAAATCTCTCATAAAAAGGCACAAAAAAGCAAAACAGAACATTATAGCTACAGATAGAGAGGTATACAATAAGCATCTAAAACAACAAGAGAAGTGTTCTTGTGCATACCTCCCAACTTTACTGTTCTGTGGAGCGGGACACTTGTGCGGCGAAGCCGCGCGCGCTCCCGAAAAAGGGGAGTGGCCTATGAAAAGGGGGCGTGGCTTCGCGGAGGACCCGCGATCGCGAGCCACGCCCCCGTTTTCGTCACTGAGGGGGCATGCCCAGCGCTCTGTGAGCCGCTGGCATGCTCCCTCTCCCTCTGACTCCACTGAATAGACGCTGTGCGCATGCGCACAGCGTCTATTCACCGCTGCTCTGCTAAGCAGAGCAGCGATTGACAGAGCCTCCCAACTGACCCCCCCACCGCGGGACACTGCGGCCCGCGGGTGGGACAGCCCCCAAAAAACGGGACTGTCCCGCGAAAATCGGGACAGTTGGGAGGTATGTCTTGTGACCTTGGCCGTACATAGGGGGTAATTCTGAGTTGATCGCAGCAGGAACTTTGTTAGCAGTTGGGCAAAACCATGTGCACTGCAGGGGAGGCAGATATAACGTGCAGAGAGAGATAGATTTGGGTGTGGTGAGTTAAATCTGCAATCTAAATTGCAGTGTAAAAATAAAGCAGCCAGAATTTACCCTGCACAGAAACAATATAACCCACCCAAATCTAACTCTCTCAGCACGTTATGTCTGCCCCCCCTGCAGTGCACATGGGGGGTAATTCCAAGTTGATCGCAGCAGGATTTTTTATAGCAATTGGGCAAAACCATGTGCACTGCAGGGGAGGCAGATATAACATGTGTAGAGAGAGTTAGATTTGGGTGGGTTATTTTGTTTCTGTGCAGGGTAAATACTGGCTGCTTTATTTTTACACTGCAAATTAGATTGCAGATTGAACACACCACACCCAAATCTAACTCTCTCTGCACGTTATATCTGCCTCCCCTGCAGTGCTCATGGTTTTGCCCAATTGCTAACAAAAATCCTGCTGCGATCAACTTGGAATTACCCCCATGGTTTTGCCCAATTGCTAAAAAATTTCCTGCTGCGATCAACTTGGAATTACCCCCATAGAGAACAATAATGTATACTGAGAAACATATCCAGCATACAGGACAAGAAAAGTGACACTGACCCACAGTCTGTAGTTACAGAATTAGACCAGTACAGGGCTGAATGCAGGACAAGTTCATTGCTGTTGTGCATGCATATAATATAGAAAAGCTTACTGCCAATTACCAAGGATTTAGAATAAGACTTAAACCAACAAAACATCACTATAGAAAAAAACCCAAACATTAAAAATGAAATCCACCTTAAACTCCAACCGATCTTCACAAAGTAATAAATCCATAACCAAATAAAGTTGTTTCCGCAATGAATCTTCCTGTTTTTTATTTTTATTTTCTACCTTTTGGAGTTGTTTCGTACAAAGCAGTTGTCAACCATAATGTGTACAAACAGCCATTTGAAACAAAAAGAAAACTAGTGATACAAGGTCTGGCAAACGTATCCTAGTAGTGTCAAATTGTAACAAAGTTACCCAATCCTTAATAAAGCATTATGGCCTCATGTAGAGTTAGGAGCAAAATATAGACTGCGGCTACAGTCGCACCAAACAGCCCTCTTGGCGCACCAGGTAATGTATGACTCGGATGAGCATTTTTTTTCACTGACATTTGCATCTTATTCACCCAAAACAACTAGAAGTGTCACCACTACTCTGCTGCATTACACTGATCAATTTGATGTTCAACATTTTTACATTAGTGTGCGAATGAGACAGAAAGCTTTATTGATGAAGCAGAGCTGTTGCTTCACAGCAGGTTGGAGGGTGAAATGTAAAATGTCACTCACAGTCAGTGTAAAGCATGCCGGGCTTTCCCCTCCAGGAAGTGCCATTTCATAAATAAGTCCCAGAATCTGTATACAAAGTGCTACAATGCCGTGGCTTTGGCTTTTTATCATGCCACCTTCCATTGTGCTTCATCTGTGACTTTGTATGTGAATAAACTAATTCCTGTAAGGTTAGAGTTGCAGCTCAGCATCCCTGTTACAATGCCAGCATCATTTTGTTGTGCCTTCAGTGCAAATAAGATGCAAAATGTAAACAAAAGATGGTACCTACATCTCTCAGAGTAGCTCAGTTGCGCCAGGTGTCTCATGCCATATGGCGTTTAGATTCTAGGTGTATGAGCAGGGCCGGGCTGCCCATATGGCAATTTTGGCATATGCCATAAGGGCCAATGGGCAGGTGGGCCAGTCCGGTCCCGCCCAACTGTCAGTTCCATAGAAATGGGGGCATGCCGCGAATCCATGCCCAATGACTCGTGGCACACCCCCGTGTGGCGTGTCCACGCGCCTCCTGTGACGCACTCTCTCATGATTGCCAAGGCCGATTGGGAGCCCCAGTCAGTCCCTGTGTATGAGGGTACATCTGTACATCCCAATTTGCTACTTCATCTACATATTATAGGCAGTTTGCACACCTTTCCCCTCTTACTAAATTCCCTGTCTTAAAAAATAATGAATAATAATCATAATAAAGAAATAATAATTGTCACTTTCCCCTTTTTCTTAATTTTTTTCCCTCACCTATCAGTGGTCTTTGGCATTTTCTCCACATTAACCTCTTCACTACAGGATCATTGTGTGCTAGTGCTGATGTGTAAAGCCAGCAGAAAAGGAAGTCCTGTAATTTAATTCAATAAGATCGCATGACTAGCAACTAATGGAATTACAAGTGATCCAGCCAATGAAGTCACAGTGAATATGCCTCTGTTTCTCAGTATGCTGCTTGGCTTCAGACTGGCTGCCTAGCAACCATCACTCCAACCAATGACAGTAATGGTTGGTTTAGTGAAGCCACTGCAGTTATAAAAATACTGGGGTTTTCTACAGCTGTAGTGAATCCGCAGACCGCTGTAAGGCCCCAGTGGATAGTTATGCTTTATAGTGTGTGTGTGTGTGTGTGTGTGTGTGTGTGTGTGTGTGTGTGTGTGTAGGAACATGTGCCAGTGAACATCATCCTGTAACTGGATTAATATATTCTAAAAATTTGGGGTTACTAAAATGATAGTTCTTTTATCTGTTATTTATTTCATGGTTTGTTTCTAACATGCTTTATTATAGACGATGATTAAAATGACCAACATGCTGTAAAGACATTACAGCAGCGACTGATGTACTTGTTTTATTTTGCAGGTTTGCTTGTTTGTGGCCCTTTACTACAATGTTATAATTGGATGGAGCTTGTTTTATTTCTCCCAATCCTTCCAGCATCCTCTCCCATGGGATCAGTGCCCTTTGGTGAAAAATGGCTCTAATACCTGTGAGATATTACTATTTTGTCTATTTACTGTAATTACTGGTAATTAAATAGAAAGTCAGATTCAGACATGCTATTTATAGGACAGATATAAAACCCCAGATTTTCTGTAACAGGACTTAGCATCATATTAATCATATATTCTGTATTATCCATACAATCACTTAGAAGATAAGAGATCTAAGTAGGTGGCTTATTACTCAGCAAAGACAAAAGTAGTTGTAGGTGAGGAATCTGAAATTGGACTATATTTGTAAGCTTGTGCTCCATGCACAGGGAATAGATGGAGAATGTGACTGCATATTGGAGCATGTGACTATTTGTGTTCTGGGGAGTACAAATACACAAATATATATAACACAATTAGCTGTGCTAGCTTGTAATGCAGTGCCTACTGGTAAATTGCCTCCTTATGTCATGCGGTGTAAAATAACTCTAAGATTGTTGTACCCTTACTGTAGCTTACAAATGAAAACGAAACACTTTGTACATTTTGAAGGCAATAATGAGGTGGCACAACTAACTAGTGAAAACAAACAAAGCCTATGTTTCATATGTTAATCTGCATTACACGCCATAGCGATGATTGCAACAGTCGTTTAGATCTTTCAGCTTCTGTATCTACTAGAATTACTTGCCGACTTATTCTACTGATAAGCTTAATAGTATGATTTCATTGATGTTTCATTACATTTCAGATGTTGAGCCAGAATGTGAGAAAAGTTCTGCAACCACATATTACTGGTACAGAGAAGCTTTAAACATTTCTGACTCAATCACAGAAGGCGGAGGACTGAACTGGAGGATGACTCTATGCTTACTTGCTGCCTGGATATTGGTGTGCCTCGCCATGATCAAAGGCATCCAGTCTTCTGGCAAAGTGAGTATACACTATATGGGTATTCCATAGTAAGTATATTGATAAAAGTTATGTTACTTTTCTTTTCAAATAATTTAAAATAAGCAGGAAAAGGGAATTCTAATAGTATTTCACTTTTTAAAAATATATTTTTACAATAAAGCTAACAATATATTAAAATGGAACTATATTAACATCTTTATTCACTGTTGTGTGTAAGCCTGTACAGTGTATGTACCATATATACAGATGTGTCCTCATACATCCAGCCTCAATATGCCACGCAGCAGGGAATGCCTGGTGTGAGTGAGCTGACAGGTTCCGTGCAACTCTGCTAAAGGCGGGCGTCTTTTTTAAATGGTTCACACAAAAGGTGTATCCCAGCGCATCACCCTCAATATTGGTCAAAGGAATACATAGTCTATTATTAATATCCAAACATTGAAGGATTATTTTTACGCAGGATAATCCAGCTGTGGAACATAACTACTAATTGTCATTTTTTTTATATATCCCATATTTCTTGTTGTTTTATTTTTATTTTTTAATACCCATTATAACATTTTATATTTTATCTTGTATAATTTTCACACACACACACACACACACACACACACACACACACACACACACACACACACACACACACACACACACACACATATTTCCTTCCCCTTTTCCTAGATGTTGTGTACTGGTATTAGGAAACATTTGTTATTTTGAACCTTTTTAATTCTTAATAAATATGCACGTTGGTTTATTAATAATAGACTATGTATTTCTTTGAACAATATTGATGGTGATGCGCTGGGATACCCCTTTTGTGTGAACCATTAAATATTATATGGGTAGAGGCCCCTTTTTTTCCCTAGCAGTAAACCCTCAATCTCTATCTGCACCTCTGAGAGCGCAGTCTACAATCACATATACTATGTGTCTGGGCGTCTTTTCTTGCCAAAATTGGCACAGCTTGACGTGGATAGTATGTACGAGGAGACTGTGCTGATTTATTTGATTTGCAACACTTGTACTGTATATTGTGTGTGACTGAATCGTATGCAGACTCAAACACAGATATACAAGTGTCGCAAATGAAATTAAACAGCACAGTCTCAGTTTGCTTCCTAGTCACATCACATAGCAGCTAAGATACAATTTAGGTGAAAAAGATGTTAGCAGAGTCTCTCTTTTCATGGCATAAGAGGAGCTGCTTGGTGTTACTGCAGCAAAGATCTATGAGGACACACAGGGCCGGCCTGACCATAAACATAGTACGCAGCTGCGTAGAGCGCCACGCTGTGGAGGGCGCAGCGGCTGCATTCTCCACACACAAAGCCCCCCCCACCCTTAGGATGGCCATCGGTGGGCTGTCCAACGATGGTTGCCATCGATGGCACCATCGGTGATAAGCATCAATAGCACTTAAACTATCTATGGTGAACCATCGATGGTTCGCTGGCTGGGCCGTGGACCAGTAAAAAAACAGGCAAGGCTTAGCAGGTGTTCGGGGGCGGAGCTATGCTCAGTGTCCCGCCACCTTGCAAAATAAATAAATAAATAAATATTCGTTTAGACTGCCATTGATGGAGGGAAACCATCGGGTTCTCTCTCATCAATAGCAAAAACATTCAACATCGGCCATAAACCATTGATGGTTTGGAATCATCGATGGTTGATGGCCATCCCTACCCCACCCCCGCTCCCAGGACACTGCCAGCACTGCAGCCACAATCCATATAGCCAGACGCCTGCCACTGCTTTACATGTTACGCAGCGGTGTGCCCAGTTATGAGGCTCCCTCTGGCTGCTATTGCAGGGCAGCGGGGGTGCAGGCAGTGGTGTGACTCGTGTGTGCACGGATGCGGCTGCCATGGCCGCAGAATACCTTCAGGGGCCTCCGCTCCACCTGCACCCGGTCACACTACAGTGTACCTATGCCCTGCCTCTTTCAAGCCGGAGAGCTGAGCCTCCTGTCTCCTCAGCGGCCCCGTCACCCTCCCTTCTCCAGCAGCCGCGTCATGGGGGGTGAAGCAGAGGTCGGCCTCTGCCTCTCGTTACCAGGCACAGCTCCAGGAGTGTCCTCCCCAATTACCTCCAGCCGAACGCCTGCAGCGCCATGGTGCTGCATGGGCGATGGTGCACTTATCCTCCTGCCACCAACCCCTTCTTCAGCATGTGCCTGGGTCCATGGGCCTCCCTTGCTGATACCCCAAGCTTAACTGGACCTGGAGCTGTGAGTGACCAGAGAGCCATGTGCCCTCCTGCCACCGCCACCCCCTGTGTGTGGCCCCTTATGTGTGTGTGTGCAGCACCCTCTACTCTCCCTCACCCTGGTGTGTGGCCCCCTGTGTGTGTGTATGTGTGAGAGGCACCTTGTGCCCTCCTGCCCCCCCATCCTGGTGTGTGGCCCCCTGTGCCCCCCTGTGTGTGTATGAGACATCATGTGCCTTCCTGCCCCCACCCACTGTGTGTGGCTCCCTGTACCCCCCGCTCTGTGTTTGTATGGCACCCTCTACCCCACCCTCCTGCCCCCACCCCCCTGTGTGTTCACCATTTGTACTGATTTCTATATAGTTTGCTCCACAGCTGCCACCCCAACTATCTCACTGTCACCCCTGCCTCAGTCACCTACTATCTCCCTGTACCCTTGCCTCAGTCACCCACTATCTCCCTGTCACCCTTGCCTCCCCAGTCACCCCCTATCTACCTGTCACTCCTGCCTCTTCAGTCACCCACTATCTCCCTGTCATCCCTGCCTCCCCAGTTACCCAGTATATCCCTGTCACCCCTGCCTCCCCAGTTACCCACTATCTACCTGTCACTCCTGCCTCTTCAGTCACCCACTATCTCCCTGTCACCTCTGCCATCCCTGTCACCCACTGTCGCCCCTGCCTCCCCAGACACCCACTATCTCCCTGTCATCCCTGCCTCCCCAGTCACCCAGTATCTCCCTGTCAGCCCTGCCATCCCAGTCAGCCACTATCTCCCTGTCACCCGTGCCTCCCCAGTCACACACTATCTCCCTGTGACCCCTGCCTCCTCAGTCACCTACTATCTCCCTGTCATCCCTGCCTCCCCAGTCACCCACTATCTACCTGTCACTCTTGCCTCCTCAGTCACCAACTATCTACCTATCACCCCTGCCATCCCAGTCACCCACTATCTCCCTGTCACCCACTATCTCCCTGTACCCTTGGGTGTAGAATTATGTGGCCATGCCCCTTTCATGTGAGACCACACTCCTTTACTTTTGCACGTGCTGTCACTTTAAAAAGTTTATCCCATCAAGGGGTGCCAACAATTTTATCTGCTTACCCCCCCAAAAAAACTTGGCCCGGCCCTGAGGACACATCTGTACATCAGGAAGAGAATAGGGGCATATCCAGTGTGAAAACATCTGCCTGGCACTGGCACAATCATCAACATAGAAACATAATGAAGGCAGGGGAAACTTGGATGAAGTCTTACTATTGCTTGGTACAGTAACATAAACTTGACACATTGTTTGGGCATTGGAGGAAATAATGAAGTCTCAGAAGCTTAGAGATAGAACTTAGTTTTTTAATGTCTCAGAAGCGGCGGAGCCGCTATCTCTGACATTCTCTAAAACAGATTGTAATAGGTTTCCCATTTGTCAGCGCAAATAGATCCAACGTAAACTTAGTGTTATAATATGACACTTCCTCCAGCATGTGCTTCCCTGCATCGCAGACTAGGAGGCAATCAGCACATCAGAAGTATTATGTACAGTAAAGTCCATCCAAATCATTTCTTTTACAGTAGGTTTGGTTGGCAATATCCTTTAATTCCCAACTCCACTGGTTATAGCTTCTCTACTTCACTTTCCAATTAGAAGGTTATTATTATTATTATTATTATTATTATTATTATTATTATTATCTCCCTAAATTGACTACAATTCTAAATTGAGGAGTGATCATTTTAATCTCCAGTGAATTTAATATTAATCATTTGAGTTACATAAATGGTAAATGGTTCATGGTTTCCTGTAGAACTGTTTGTCTAAAATGAAATCAGTATGACAGTGGGGAGTTCTATTACCCCAATGTGACATTGAAATGAATTGGTCTAAAATGAATAGATTCATAATGATGCCAATTCCATTCAATATTAATATTTGCTGTTATATTATCTAATGCAACGTGGGTTCCAAAAAAACTCCAAACATTTATTGGATTATATCTATTAAAACTTACACGACATGGAATTTATTTATTTTGTGTTTTTTTTTTCCTCCCAGATCATGTACTTCAGTTCTCTCTTCCCTTATGTGGTCCTTACCTGTTTCCTTGTGCGAGCCTTACTATTAAATGGCTCAGTTGATGGCATCCGACACATGTTTACTCCAAAGGTAAGTGTTTAACATGTAGGACTATCTCTATCTCTAAGAAGTGTCAGTAAGGATCAAATCTGACAATGTCTGCCTAGCATTTATGTAGATACAATTCTGCTCTTGCAAACTGCACCATAAAATTGGGATGTGCCTACTTTTTGTATGCTCCTAAATGTCAATTACTGTTTTGTATATTTCTATTCTTCGTTAACTACAACACATTCTTGCAAACTAGTTGTTTTGCTGGTCACACAAAATAACTGCCTATAGTATATTGGGCAAGATTCAGTTGTTATACCGCTGGCAGTCACTAGATGGCACACAAACAGAGCAATTTAATTGTAGCTCTGTTTAGTCATGATGGCTGCTGGCACCTTCATTTCAGCTCGCCCCCTCTGGGGTTGGCGAGCTGAAATGTGAGAAAGTGACCCATTCGGACACCCAAACACCACTTTTCGCGGCAGTGCCCAGCACTTTGTTTAAGTTTAGCAGCTTTACACTGCTAAACCCGACTTCTATGGGCGCGATCAGCGTGTAACACAGATACAATTGAATATCTCCCCCTGCGATTTAACTTCACTTTAGAAAGGAGATCGAGCGCGAAAATCAATTGAATACCGTTCATTGAATCAAAAGGCAGAAATATGGCAGTCATAAATTATAATTTAGTGCTGTTATTTTCGAGAAAGAATTATATAAAATCTTAGTGCAGCTGGAACTGGACCTGATTTAGACATGGACGCAATGCCGATGTTCCATGCTGAGTGATTTTTGCTAGACTGTGCGTGTGCCATGATCGCATTACGCATGCTTCATGGTGACATTGCGGTCCTTAGGATTTCATTGCATAGTGTTTGACAGGAAGTAACCTGTTTGGGGGAGGTAAGAAGCAGTGGTTGGAAAACTGCAGTTGTGTCATGGGGTGTAGTACGGTATGCCGGCAGCCGGGCTCCCGGCGACCAGCATACCGGCGCTGGGAGCCCAACCGCCGGCATACAGACAGCGTGGTGAGCACAAATGAGCCCCTTGTGGGCTCGCTGCGGGCACGGTGGCGCGCCGCGCTATTTTATTCTCCCTCCAGGGGGGTCGTGGACCCCCACGAGGGAGAAAAAGTGTCGTATCCCGGCTGTCGGGATTCCGACGCCGGTATACTGTGTGCCAGGATCCCGACAGTCGGCATACTGAAGACCACCCGTGTCATGCACATTTTAGGGGAGTGTATCGGCCATCAGCTGTAAGCTCTTGCATACAGAAACATGGCACCTGCGACGCTACTGCCTTGTCCTGTCTGCATGTCCATAGGGCTGCCCTTATGCTCCATGTTCCTTGTTCTTGCATATAGGCTGCGAATGTGTATGCAATTGCGATTGAGTTGTGACAGCTCAGGTGGTCGTCTCTTTTCATTACAGCTTTACTTGCTGATATCAGCAGTGTGAGGCAGAGAAAAATCACACTTGCTATGCATTGGCATCCATCTATGAGGCCCACAGTATGTGAATATAGTTTGCACTGAGGTCATTCATTTGTGATTTATTGTTTTTTTTCACAGAAATGTCTGTGATTTAGTTTAAGACCTCTTAAACTAAAAATAACAAACATGCAAATTTTTTCAGGGGGTATCCAATTAGCTATGATAACGTGATCTGCAATTGTGGCTAATGTAATCTAATTGCGCATTATCCGCTTATTGCAACCTGCGAGCTTCCATGTTTAGCACCTATCCAATTAAAAAATGGTGAAAACAAGAATTGTGCAATAATTCTAGACGGCAAAAGCGGTGATAAGTACTATATAGGGCAGGCATTCCCAACATCGGTCCTCAAGGCACACTGCAGTGCAGGTTTTAGTGAGATCCAGGCTTCAGCACAGATGGTTAAATCAAAATAACTGTATTACTAATTAAGTCACCGGTGCTCCAGCATGATATCACTAAAACCTGGAGCGTTAGTGTGCCTTGAGGACCGAGGTTGGGAATGCCTGGTATAGTAGAAAATGGGGAAATCTGCCTGTACCCCCCAAAAAGCCAAACTAATATAGGAAAACATTATACAGTCTATTAGTGGGCATTACAAAAATATTTGGTGTCATTAAATTTGGTCAAATGGCTGTTATATGCATTTTTATATATAAATTTAAAAAATGAGAGAAGGCTTTTTTTTCAGCAAAATAAATGCTCTCATTAAATTTGGGGTACATAAACACGGGTATAAGTATATATTTCTGTCATTTTAGAGGACTTTTTAAAAAGAGGGGAAACGGACTGATTAGTCCCACCTGCAAGTCTAAAAACATCCCACTCATAAAGCACCCCAATATACCTGTCCCATACCTTGTACCCCAAGTTCCATAATTTTGCATTTTTTTACCCAAAAATTACGTCATTATTGGCTAATTAAAAATAATAAAAACACTTCTAATGTACCTAATTAGTCATTCATAAGAGTGTCCCAGGGGTTCAGAACCAAATCCTGACATTTTTAGATTAAAATAGGTATTTTGCATTACTTATCACCAGCTCACAGATCGTGAAGAGAAATCCGCGATAAGCCCTATGGAGACTTATTGATGATAACTTATTGCTGTTAATAGGGTACTGGCGATGTTATTTTGAAACCGCAAAATAACAGCTAATTGGATAACCCCCTTCATGTGATTATGGGAACAGAAGGACGTACACAAAGGCTTTGGTGTTGGGAGACTTTTCTTCCTGTGCATATCAAACATTCTGTCAGTAAGCATACTGACATTTTATTCCCTAAAATGGCTTATCACTGAGGATATTACAGTAGCTTGAAGTAGCATAGATATTGCATACATTGTTAATCATTTGAAATAGTTTCTGCACCCTCAGTTAATGGAGCCTATTTGACTCACGTTTAGGTCCCCCTGGTTACCCTAACTTCACTGTAATGTGCTATGTATCCTACTGGATTATAGTGGCTCTATATCATCATATATTATGGGACAGGGAAGCCAGAAGATTTGTTATTAATGCATTTGGGTTAATTTATTTCCACCGTAAACAATCTGAAGACATAACACAATGTTTTAGATTGATTTGTCCCAAAGAGTCAGTAAACAATGTGAGCACTTGGTGACCTTCATTACCAAAACAGATTGCCTCTAACTGTAAATTGCATACTGTCTGCATAACAATAAAGGGCCCTACACACTGGCCGATCCGCCGCCGAGCTGGCCGACGAGCGACCCGGCGGCGGTGGGGCAGTGACAGGGGGAGTGAAGTTTCTTCACTCCCCCCGTCACGTGGCTCCATTGAAGTGCAGGCAAATATGGACGAGATCGTCCATATTGGCCTGCATGCACAGCCGACGGGGGACCAGCTATGAACGAGCGCGGGGCCGCGCATCGTTCATCGCTGGAGCCTCCACACTGAAAGATATGAACGAGTTCTCGTTCATTTATGAACGAGATCGTTCATATGTTTCAAACAAATCGGCATGTGTGTAGGGCCTATAAGTTTTGTTCTGTCAGTGCTGATTGAGCAGTTTTGAACTGTATGAAAAATAGTATACTCAACCCATTGAAGAATTATTCACATGAACCATTGTGGATGTAGTATGCAGAGGTTTCTTACTGCCTTACCCACTCTATTTATCACATAATTTCTATAATATGCACATATGCAGTGTTTCCATTAAAAGAAATGCTCCAAATAGAACTGAAATTAATTTATATATGCATTTAAGCTCCACTAGGGGCTCTGAGGGGGAAGGGGGAGCGGGTATTGATTACCTGGAACTGGGCTTGCTGGGTAGGCCTGGCGGGAGGCCTGAGGGGTACATAGCCCCTTTGTAGCTTGGCTCTTGCTTGTGTGCAGGGCAACCCTTAATTTTGAAGACACTAAAGAAAACTGAAAACAAGATATCTTGAGAAATGGAAGCCAAGCAATTCTGAAACTAAAGAATAATGTTGATCTACAAGGAAAAGTCCATTATGTATATGATTTTCTTGATGTTGACACAGCAGAGATTCAAACACAGTAAACTGCCAAGAAAGAGTGCAAAGCACAAATGCAGACAGTGCTACACAGCCTGTGCTGCTGCTGCTTCTATGGTGGAAAACTGGAGTAACAGAACCAAAAAGCTGCTGTTGATAGGGGATTCCCGTAACATGCAATCCTCTCTTTTCAGACTGCCTATCCCTCTGAGTCCCAGTATGGTTGCTGCCATTTCTATCACTGCTTCTATGCCATGCAGAGCCAGAGCTACCCGCTCAGCAGCATCTACCAAGCAGGGAGGTGCCGGGCTGAAGAGGCGCTCTCCCCACTCTATTGCTGCTGGCTGCTGCTGCATCTGTCACCGTGTATGACAGATGCAGGCAACGTGAAGCGCGGATGCCTGCAGCGTGAAGCGCAGCTCCAGTGCAGCTCTCCCTACTCTCTCCTCCCCCTCGTACCCACTGCACTTTAGCAGCGGCCCCGGCAGCACTCTCCCACTGATCTGTTTGCGGTAAGTTCTGCACTCACTTCACTCACCTCTCTCTCTCCTTCTCCTGTGGACATGAGTGTAAGGGACATTAAGTGTTGCACTACTACTGTGGGCAATCTGTGTGGCACTACTACTGTAGACATTATGTGTGGCACAACTACTGTGGGCATTATGTGTAAAAGGCGCTATTACTGTGGGCATTCTGTGTAGCACGACTACTGTGCGCATTATGTGTGGTATGAATACTGTGGGCATTATGTGTGGCACAACTACTGTGGGCATTGTATAAGGGGCGCTATTACTGTGGGCGTTATGTGTGACACGACTACTTTGGGCATTATGTGTAGCATGACTATTATGGGCATTATGTGTAAAGAGTGCTGTTACTGTGGGCGTTCTGTATAGCGCTACTACTGTGGGCGGTCTGTGTTGCACGACTACTGTGGGCATTATGTGTGACACGACTATTGTGGGCATTATGTGTAACACGACTACTGTGGGCATTATGTGTGACACAACTACTGTGGGCATTATGTGTAACACGACTACTGTGGGCATTATCTGAGCATGACTACTGTAGGCATTATGTATAAGGGATGCTATTACTGTGGGCGTTCTGTGTGGCACGACTACTGTGGGCGTTCTGTGTATAAGGGACACTACGTGTGTATAAGGAGCACTGCTGTGTGTCATAATGTGAATTAGGTACACTACTATTTGGTGCAGTATGAATCAGGGGCACTACGTGTGGTATAATGTGAAAAAAATTGTGTTACTGTGTGGCGTAATTTGAATTGGGGGATATTTATTGTGTGGCCACGCCCCTTCCATATGAGACCGTGCCCCTTTGACATGCACTGTCCCTATGTTACATATGGGAGGGAGGGTGCAAATTTGTTGTTTGCAGGCGAGTGCCAAACACCATAGATGCTATGTATTGTAGAACTTGACTGTTAGCAATTTTCTATCAGACAAGTAACAATAGTTGGAGACCAGCTATATAAGGAATAGAAAAAGTGAGTAAGAAAGTTGAGAGGGTCTAGTTGTACTCTAGTGGAGTGGGTCACTTTGAATTTGCTACAGCTGTAGTTGCATTCCTCCCACCATAGCAGGCAGATCAGGACAGGTGCACATGTATCAAGTGGCCATGTGTAATAGGGGCTTGACCAGCACTTCTTGCATAATGGACCAGCTTCTTTGCTTCCCTTTTCCATTCACTGCCTTTTGGCTATGCAAAGCATCAGTGAGCAGAACAAACATCCCCAGTTGCCTGGATGAAAGCAGGACAGCTAGGAGAAAATTAGTTGGTTATTTTTCTATGAAACTAAACAGGTTATGTAATATGGTCAAAGTTATCAGAAACATTGCGATTCCAGCGATTAAATATATAAAGCAGCAATAATTTAAATAGAACAACAAGCCTGGTTTTGACATTTATATATTATACAGGTTGAGTATCCCATATCCAAATATTCTGAAATATGGAATATTCCGAAATACGGAATTTTTTGAGTGAGACTGAGATAGTGAAATCTTTGTTTTCTGATGGCACAATGTAAACAAACTTTGTTTCATACACAAAGTTATTAATAATATTGTATTAAATGATCCTCAGGCTGTGTGTATAAGGTGTATATGAAACATAAATGAATTGTGTGAATGTAGACACACTTTGTTTAATGCACAAAGTTATTAAAAATATTGGCTAAAATTACCTTCAAGCTGTGTGTATAAGTTGTATATGAAACATAAATGCATTTTGTGCTTAGACTTAGGACCCAACGCCATGATATATCATTATGGTATGCAATTATTCCAAAATACGGAAAAATCTGATATCCAAAATACCTCTGGTCCCAAGCATTTTGGATAAGGGATACTCAACCTGTCAGGGGCGTTTTAAGAGAGGAGGAGGCCCGTGTTCAGCCTCCTCCGTCGGGCCCCCTCCTCTCTGCCCGGAGCGCCATAGAGTCTGAGCACTAGAGGGCTCAGACTCTACAGCGCATGCGCAGATCTCCGGGAAAATGGCGTGGCGGCCATTTTACCTGAGATCTCTCTACTGCGCATGTGCAGAACGCCGTGAAAATGGCCGCTGGGCCATTTTCACTGTGTTCTAGCGGCGCTGCGGATGCCAGTGCTGGACTTCGAAGGGGTAAGTATTTTACAAATGGGTGCAGTGTGTGCGGTGGGGGCCCCCTCTGGACTCAGGGGCCCGTGTGCACCGCACATACTGCACCCATTATAGAAACGCCAGTGCAACCTGTATATATTTTTGTTATTATATGTTTATACACTTTATTTATTTTTTGTTTTTTTTATGAAACAAAGCGCAACAGCTCATGCATTCAAAATAACTGCAGAGATTGACCTGGCAATGCAGTAAGGTAACTCTCTGCTATGGGCCAGCAAAACTCAACCACCTCAAAAGGGTTTTTTATGAATGCAATTAATTAGCAGTTTATTATCGTCCATTAAGCTACAAAAGATAAAAGTTATCTCCATGATTGGGGAATAATAATTCAAAAGCTGTGCCGTTCTGGTGCAGTTGCGCTGTTATAGTGATGACGCCCATTTCCACAAGCTCATGTAGAGGGGCCATTTGGCAGCGTAGAATGCAACAAACTCTGACTGCCAGCAGGCAGATCCACATTTGTGGCCGCAGATGCCTCCGGATTGCATACATAAATCAGCCACTATAAATTCCATGCAATGCACAAATTACACAACTTACAAATACAGCCGTCCCAAGGCATGGCAAAACTAAAGTGAAGATTGTATCACTTGAACTTCGCAGCTTTTAGAATAAGAACCTGTTGGTTCCACTGCTGAATTTGATTATTTCTAAACATGTGCGTAAACTTTAGGAGGTTCTGGTTGTTTCCTATGATTACATGTAGAGATGAGCGGGTTCGGTTCCTCGGAATCCGAACCCGCCCGAACTTCATGTTTTTTTTCACGGGTCCGAGCGACTCGGATCTTCCCGCCTTGCTCGGTTAACCCGAGCGCGCCCGAACGTCATCATGACGCTGTCGGATTCTCGCGAGGCTCGGATTCTATCGCGAGACTCGGATTCTATATAAGGAGCCGCGCGTCGCCGCCATTTTCACTCGTGCATTGAGATTGATAGGGAGAGGACGTGTCTGGCGTCCTCTCCATTAGAATAGAGATAGATTAGATAGAGAGAGAGAGATTGTGCAGAGTCGCAGACAGAGTTAGTTTACCACAGTCAGTGACCAGTGCAGTTGCTAGTTAACTTTTATTTAATATAATATATCCGTTCACTTCTCTCTGCTATATCCGTTCTCTGCCTGAAAAAAAAAACGATACACAGCACAGTCAGTCACACAGTGTGACTCAGTCTGTGTGCACTCAGCTCAGCCCAGTGTGCTGCACAGTCATCAATGTATAAATTAAAAGCTTATAATTAATTGTGGGGGAGACTGGGGAGCACTGCAGGTTGTTAGCAGGAGCCAGGAGTACAATTATATTAATTAACAGTGCACACTTTTGCTGCAGGAGTGGTGACCAGTGCCTGACCACCAGTATAGTATTGTTGTATACTACTAATATCTCTTTAAATATCAACCAGTCTATATTAGCAGCAGACACAGTACAGTGCGGTAGTTCACGGCTGTGGCTACCTCTGTGTCGGCACACGGCAGGCAGTCCGTCCGACCAGAATTGTATTATTTATTATTATATACCTACCACCTAACCGTGGTTTTTTTTTCATTCTTTATACCGTCATAGTGTCATCCTAATTGTTACGAGTATATTTATTTATTTATTTATTTATTAACAGTTTCTTATATAGCGCAGCATATTCCGTTGCGCTTTACAATTAGAACAACAGTAATAGAACAAAACTGGGTAAAAACAGACAGACATAGAGGTAGGAAGGCCCTGCTCGCAAGCTTACAATCTATAGGGAAATAGGCATAGATACACAAGGATAGATGCTACCTATTGCATAATGGTCCACCAGATTGCTAGGTTCTTAATGGGTTGTATGATGATACCCCACAAAGTTATCCAAGTGTCAGGAGGGTGTGAGACTAAAGAAAGACATGATAAGTGATGTTATGAATACTCTACAGAGGATGTAATTAGATAGGGAAGCACTGAAGATTATGTGGGTGGGTCTGGAATTTGATAGGCTTGTCTGAAGAGGTGAGTTTTCAGGGAACATTTAAAGGTTTGGAGACTAGAGGAGAGTCTTACTGTGCGTGGGAGGGCATTCCACAGAGTGGGTGAAGCCCGGATAAAGTCCTGTAATTTTGAGTGTGAACAAGTAATGCGTGTGGATGAGAGACGTAGGTCTTGTGCAGAGCGGAGAGGTCGGGTAGGGAGATATTTTGAGATGAGTGAAGAGATGTATGTTGGTGCAGTTTGGTTAATGGCCTTGTATGTGAGTAAAAGTATTTTATATTTAATACGGTAGAATACCGGTAACCAATGGAGGGACTGACAGAGCGGATCTGCAGACGATGAACGCCTGGCAAGGAAGATTAGCCTCGCAGCTGCATTCAAAATGGATTGTAGTGGTGAGAGCTTATGTTTGGGAAGACCGGTCAGGAGACTATTACAATAATCAATGCGGGAGATAATGAGAGCATGGATTAGAGTTTTTGCTGTGTCTTGTGTAAGATAAGGGCGTATTTTGGATATGTTTCTTAGATGCATGTAACATGATCTTGAGACAGATTGAATGTGGGTAACAAAGGACAGTTCAGAGTCAAGAATGACACCTAGGCAGCGAGCTTGTGGGGTAGGGGTGATTGCGGAGTTCTCAACAGTGATAGATATATCAGGTTGGAAACTACTATTGGCAGGTGGAAATATAATTAATTCTGTTTTGGAAATATTAAGTGTGAGGTGGCGAGATGTCATCCAAGATGAAATGGCAGAAAGGCATTCAGTGACACGGCCCAATACAGATGGTGACAAATCAGTGGAGGATAGGTAGATTTGAGTATCATCTGCATACAGATGGTACTGAAATCCGAAAGAGTTGATTAGTTTGCCAAGAGATGTGGTATAGATAGAGAAAAGCAGAGGACCTAGGACTGAGCCTTGCGGTACTCCAACTGAGAGAGGTAGCGAAGGAGAGGTGGAATCAGAGAAACGAACACTGAAGGAGCAATTAGATAGGTAGGATGAGAACCAAGAAAGGGCTGTGTCCTGAATACCTAGGGATTGTAGTGTTTGTATGAGAAGAGAGTGGTCAACAGTGTCAAAAGCAGCAGAGAGATCAAGGAGAATAAGTAGAGAGAAATGTCCTTTAGATTTAGCAGTGACCAAATCATTCACTACCTTAGTCAGTGCTGTCTCTGTGGAGTGTTGGGCACGAAATCCTGACTGAAGTGGGTCCAGTAGGCTGTGTGAGTTAAGAAAGTGTGTGAGGCGAGTGTAGGCAAGTCTCTCCAGTAGCTTGGAGGGGCATGGGAGCTGAGAGATGGGACGGTAGTTAGAGAGAGTGTTCGGGTCAGAGTTTTGTTTTTTCAGAATGGGAGTAATCACTGCATGCTTGTATAGAGAAGGAAAGATACCAGTAGACAGGGAGAGATTACAGATTTTTGTTAAGGTTGGGATGAGCACAGTAGACAGAGCTTTACTAATTTGTGAGGGTATAGAGTCAAGGGGAGAGGTATTAGAGTAGGCAGATGAAAAGAGTGCAGATACTTCATCTTCATTTGTAGGATCAAAGGAAGAGAAGGTGTTAGAGGGTTCAGGTAGGGAATTGAGCAGGTCACTTGCTGTGGAAGAGCATACCATTTCATTTCGGATCTTGTCAATCTTGTCCTTGAAATAGGAAGCAAGATCTTGCGCACTGACAGTGGCTGGTGGGTTAGGTGAGGGAGGGACAAGAAGTGATTTAAATGTATTAAAAAGTCGCTTGGGGTTAGAGGCTTGAGCAGAGATGAGAGATTGAAAATATGTTTGTTTGGCAGTGTCCAGAGCAGTACGATAAGAGTGGTAGGTGGTCTTATATGTGACAAAGTCACTTGAACTACGAGATTTACGCCACTGGCGTTCAACTTTTCGTGAGAGTTTTTGTAAGTGTCTAGTGTATTTAGAGTGCCACGGTTGACATCTAAGTCTACGTGGAGTGTGATGGGTAGCTGGAGCCACTTCATCAAGTGCTGTTACTAGAGTTTGGTTAAGGTGTGACGCAGCAGTCTCTGGAGAGGTGAATGTAGAAATTGGTGAAAGTAGTGGTTGCAGAGAGGTAGATAGTTGTTGAAAATTAATAGCGTTAATATTTCTGCGGGTAAGAGGTGTCCTTGTAGACTTTAGGGACATGGAGTTTGAAGTAATGGAGGAGAGCATGCATGTGATAAGGTTGTGATCTGAGAGAGGGAAAGGAGTGTTAGTGAGTTCAGAAACAGAGCATAGTCTGGTGAATACAAGATCAAGGCAGTGGCCCTCCTGATGAGTAGGGGAGTCAGTCCATTGGGAGAGGCCAAGAGAGGAGGTTAGAGAGAGTAGTTTAGAGGCATGGGGAGATTGTGGACTGTCAATAGAAAGATTGAAATCACCCATAATGATGGTGGAGATGTCAGAGGATAGAAAGTGAGGGAGCCATGCAGAAAAATCTTCCAGAAACTCTTTGGGTTGCCCAGGTGGGCGATAGATAGCTGCAACACGCAGAGAGAAAGGGGTGAAAATCCTAATAGAGTGTACTTCAAAGGATGTAAATGTGAGTGAGGGAACAGGTGGTAAAACGATGTGCGTGTAAGATTTGGACAGTAATATTCCAACACCCCCTCCTTTGATGTTACCAGGCCTGGGGGTGTGTGTGAAGTGGAGGCCACCATGTGACAGTGCTGCAGGGGAGGCAGTGTCTGATTGTGTGAGCCAGGTTTCTGTTATAGCCAGCATACTGAATTTGTTTGCTATGAAAAGGTCATGAATAGCTGTTAATTTGTTGCAAACAGAGCGTGCATTCCATAAAGCACATTTTAGTGACTTGGATGTAGATGGGAGACAAGTGATGTTGATAAGGTTTGTTGATTTTCTATTCCGTTGTGAATCAGCTGAATGTGAGCATGGTATGTGGATGGGACCTGGATTTGGGGATATGTCACCAGCTAGTAGAAGCAGAAGAAGAGAGAGATAGGTATAGTTGGGGGAGGTGTGTGATAGTTTCTTATGGTGACAGGTAGAGGATGTGACAGTTAGTGCACATAGATAGGTTAAAAGCTCATGAGTGTTAATAAGAGGGGAGTGGATTAATGAGGCTGCAATGTGTACAGAGCGATAAATAACAGGAATAGTGAAGGACGATGTCATTTTATAGAGGATACCATGAAGTGCTATGAGTAAAAACAGTTTGTGGAGCATGGTGTTTATAAAGAGTAAAGTATAGATAGAAAAATGCTTATGGAAATTGTTAGTTAAATGGTAGATTTACCTGCTTTCCAATGTTTTTCAATGTTTGTTCAACTGTTGGTTTAACTGTTCTTTTTAAAATTTCCTAACTTTGTAATTTCCAAACTTCGTATATTTCTAAACTTCTGACAACTGCCCCGCAGACAACTGCCCCATAACTGAATGCTAACATATACTAGTTCAAATTTACAAAGGCTTCAGCTGAAGCTAATTGGACATCTAATCAAAGGAATTATATTACCCTGTGTTAAGTAAACACCAGGCCATGTATGCTAATAAACTCCACTCCACTGACCAACATCTATACAAAGATAATATCAGCTATAAGCAAGTACTAATATTCTACAAATACAATTACATACACTGCTAAAATATACATTGGTGTGAATAGAGATCAAGAGGTATAGTTTGCAGGGATCAACAAGCAGAAATCCACATACATTTGAAAATATAGCATGAAGATGTCTGTGGGTTATTGCATAGGTGTAGGGATCAACAAGCAGAAATCCACATACATTTGAAAATATAGCATGAAGATGTCTGTGGGTTATTGCATAGGTGTAGGGATCAACAAGCAGAAATCCACATACCTGTGAGATGAAAAGATATATAGAAAGCTGATCAGTCCATATTCAGTGAGATATATGTAGACTAACTGTTGGTTTAACTGTTCTTTTTAAAATTTCCTAACTTTGTAATTTCCAAACTTCGTATATTTCTAAACTTCTGACAACTGCCCCGCAGACAACTGCCCCATAACTGAATGCTAACATATACTAGTTCAAATTTACAAAGGCTTCAGCTGAAGCTAATTGGACATCTAATCAAAGGAATTATATTACCCTGTGTTAAGTAAACACCAGGCCATGTATGCTAATAAACTCCACTCCACTGACCAACATCTATACAAAGATAATATCAGCTATAAGCAAGTACTAATATTCTACAAATACAATTACATACACTGCTAAAATATACATTGGTGTGAATAGAGATCAAGAGGTATAGTTTGCAGGGATCAACAAGCAGAAATCCACATACATTTGAAAATATAGCATGAAGATGTCTGTGGGTTATTGCATAGGTGTAGGGATCAACAAGCAGAAATCCACATACATTTGAAAATATAGCATGAAGATGTCTGTGGGTTATTGCATAGGTGTAGGGATCAACAAGCAGAAATCCACATACCTGTGAGATGAAAAGATATATAGAAAGCTGATCAGTCCATATTCAGTGAGATATATGTAGACTAACTGTTGGTTTAACTGTTCTTTTTAAAATTTCCTAACTTTGTAATTTCCAAACTTCGTATATTTCTAAACTTCTGACAACTGCCCCGCAGACAACTGCCCCATAACTGAATGCTAACATATACTAGTTCAAATTTACAAAGGCTTCAGCTGAAGCTAATTGGACATCTAATCAAAGGAATTATATTACCCTGTGTTAAGTAAACACCAGGCCATGTATGCTAATAAACTCCACTCCACTGACCAACATCTATACAAAGATAATATCAGCTATAAGCAAGTACTAATATTCTACAAATACAATTACATACACTGCTAAAATATACATTGGTGTGAATAGAGATCAAGAGGTATAGTTTGCAGGGATCAACAAGCAGAAATCCACATACATTTGAAAATATAGCATGAAGATGTCTGTGGGTTATTGCATAGGTGTAGGGATCAACAAGCAGAAATCCACATACATTTGAAAATATAGCATGAAGATGTCTGTGGGTTATTGCATAGGTGTAGGGATCAACAAGCAGAAATCCACATACCTGTGAGATGAAAAGATATATAGAAAGCTGATCAGTCCATATTCAGTGAGATATATGTAGACTAACTGTTGGTTTAACTGTTCTTTTTAAAATTTCCTAACTTTGTAATTTCCAAACTTCGTATATTTCTAAACTTCTGACAACTGCCCCGCAGACAACTGCCCCATAACTGAATGCTAACATATACTAGTTCAAATTTACAAAGGCTTCAGCTGAAGCTAATTGGACATCTAATCAAAGGAATTATATTACCCTGTGTTAAGTAAACACCAGGCCATGTATGCTAATAAACTCCACTCCACTGACCAACATCTATACAAAGATAATATCAGCTATAAGCAAGTACTAATATTCTACAAATACAATTACATACACTGCTAAAATATACATTGGTGTGAATAGAGATCAAGAGGTATAGTTTGCAGGGATCAACAAGCAGAAATCCACATACATTTGAAAATATAGCATGAAGATGTCTGTGGGTTATTGCATAGGTGTAGGGATCAACAAGCAGAAATCCACATACATTTGAAAATATAGCATGAAGATGTCTGTGGGTTATTGCATAGGTGTAGGGATCAACAAGCAGAAATCCACATACCTGTGAGATGAAAAGATATATAGAAAGCTGATCAGTCCATATTCAGTGAGATATATGTAGACTAACTGTTGGTTTAACTGTTCTTTTTAAAATTTCCTAACTTTGTAATTTCCAAACTTCGTATATTTCTAAACTTCTGACAACTGCCCCGCAGACAACTGCCCCATAACTGAATGCTAACATATACTAGTTCAAATTTACAAAGGCTTCAGCTGAAGCTAATTGGACATCTAATCAAAGGAATTATATTACCCTGTGTTAAGTAAACACCAGGCCATGTATGCTAATAAACTCCACTCCACTGACCAACATCTATACAAAGATAATATCAGCTATAAGCAAGTACTAATATTCTACAAATACAATTACATACACTGCTAAAATATACATTGGTGTGAATAGAGATCAAGAGGTATAGTTTGCAGGGATCAACAAGCAGAAATCCACATACATTTGAAAATATAGCATGAAGATGTCTGTGGGTTATTGCATAGGTGTAGGGATCAACAAGCAGAAATCCACATACATTTGAAAATATAGCATGAAGATGTCTGTGGGTTATTGCATAGGTGTAGGGATCAACAAGCAGAAATCCACATACCTGTGAGATGAAAAGATATATAGAAAGCTGATCAGTCCATATTCAGTGAGATATATGTAGACTAACTGTTGGTTTAACTGTTCTTTTTAAAATTTCCTAACTTTGTAATTTCCAAACTTCGTATATTTCTAAACTTCTGACAACTGCCCCGCAGACAACTGCCCCATAACTGAATGCTAACATATACTAGTTCAAATTTACAAAGGCTTCAGCTGAAGCTAATTGGACATCTAATCAAAGGAATTATATTACCCTGTGTTAAGTAAACACCAGGCCATGTATGCTAATAAACTCCACTCCACTGACCAACATCTATACAAAGATAATATCAGCTATAAGCAAGTACTAATATTCTACAAATACAATTACATACACTGCTAAAATATACATTGGTGTGAATAGAGATCAAGAGGTATAGTTTGCAGGGATCAACAAGCAGAAATCCACATACATTTGAAAATATAGCATGAAGATGTCTGTGGGTTATTGCATAGGTGTAGGGATCAACAAGCAGAAATCCACATACATTTGAAAATATAGCATGAAGATGTCTGTGGGTTATTGCATAGGTGTAGGGATCAACAAGCAGAAATCCACATACATTTGAAAATATAGCATGAAGATGTCTGTGGGTTATTGCATAGGTGTAGGGATCAACAAGCAGAAATCCACATACATTTGAAAATATAGCATGAAGATGTCTGTGGGTTATTGCATAGGTGTAGGGATCAACAAGCAGAAATCCACATACATTTGAAAATATAGCATGAAGATGTCTGTGGGTTATTGCATAGGTGTAGGGATCAACAAGCAGAAATCCACATACATTTGAAAATATAGCATGAAGATGTCTGTGGGTTATTGCATAGGTGTAGGGATCAACAAGCAGAAATCCACATACATTTGAAAATATAGCATGAAGATGTCTGTGGGTTATTGCATAGGTGTAGGGATCAACAAGCAGAAATCCACATACATTTGAAAATATAGCATGAAGATGTCTGTGGGTTATTGCATAGGTGTAGGGATCAACAAGCAGAAATCCACATACATTTGAAAATATAGCATGAAGATGTCTGTGGGTTATTGCATAGGTGTAGGGATCAACAAGCAGAAATCCACATACATTTGAAAATATAGCATGAAGATGTCTGTGGGTTATTGCATAGGTGTAGGGATCAACAAGCAGAAATCCACATACCTGTGAGATGAAAAGATATATAGAAAGCTGATCAGTCCATATTCAGTGAGATATATGTAGACTAACTGTTGGTTTAACTGTTCTTTTTAAAATTTCCTAACTTTGTAATTTCCAAACTTCGTATATTTCTAAACTTCTGACAACTGCCCCGCAGACAACTGCCCCATAACTGAATGCTAACATATACTAGTTCAAATTTACAAAGGCTTCAGCTGAAGCTAATTGGACATCTAATCAAAGGAATTATATTACCCTGTGTTAAGTAAACACCAGGCCATGTATGCTAATAAACTCCACTCCACTGACCAACATCTATACAAAGATAATATCAGCTATAAGCAAGTACTAATATTCTACAAATACAATTACATACACTGCTAAAATATACATTGGTGTGAATAGAGATCAAGAGGTATAGTTTGCAGGGATCAACAAGCAGAAATCCACATACATTTGAAAATATAGCATGAAGATGTCTGTGGGTTATTGCATAGGTGTAGGGATCAACAAGCAGAAATCCACATACATTTGAAAATATAGCATGAAGATGTCTGTGGGTTATTGCATAGGTGTAGGGATCAACAAGCAGAAATCCACATACATTTGAAAATATAGCATGAAGATGTCTGTGGGTTATTGCATAGGTGTAGGGATCAACAAGCAGAAATCCACATACATTTGAAAATATAGCATGAAGATGTCTGTGGGTTATTGCATAGGTGTAGGGATCAACAAGCAGAAATCCACATACATTTGAAAATATAGCATGAAGATGTCTGTGGGTTATTGCATAGGTGTAGGGATCAACAAGCAGAAATCCACATACATTTGAAAATATAGCATGAAGATGTCTGTGGGTTATTGCATAGGTGTAGGGATCAACAAGCAGAAATCCACATACATTTGAAAATATAGCATGAAGATGTCTGTGGGTTATTGCATAGGTGTAGGGATCAACAAGCAGAAATCCACATACATTTGAAAATATAGCATGAAGATGTCTGTGGGTTATTGCATAGGTGTAGGGATCAACAAGCAGAAATCCACATACATTTGAAAATATAGCATGAAGATGTCTGTGGGTTATTGCATAGGTGTAGGGATCAACAAGCAGAAATCCACATACATTTGAAAATATAGCATGAAGATGTCTGTGGGTTATTGCATAGGTGTAGGGATCAACAAGCAGAAATCCACATACCTGTGAGATGAAAAGATATATAGAAAGCTGATCAGTCCATATTCAGTGAGATATATGTAGACTAACTGTTGGTTTAACTGTTCTTTTTAAAATTTCCTAACTTTGTAATTTCCAAACTTCGTATATTTCTAAACTTCTGACAACTGCCCCGCAGACAACTGCCCCATAACTGAATGCTAACATATACTAGTTCAAATTTACAAAGTATACTACTATCTCTTTATCAACCAGTGTACAGTGCGGTAGTTCACGGCTGTGGCTACCTCTGTGTCGGCACACGGCAGGCAGTCCGTCCGACCAGAATTGTATTATTTATTATTATATACCTACCACCTAACCGTGGTTTTTTTTTTCATTCTTTATACCGTCATAGTGTCATCCTAATTGTTACGAGTATACTACTATCTCTTTATCAACCAGTGTACAGTGCGGTAGTTCACGGCTGTGGCTACCTCTGTGTCGGCACACGGCAGGCAGTCCGTCCGACCAGAATTGTATTATTTATTATTATATACCTACCACCTAACCGTGGTTTTTTTTTTCATTCTTTATACCGTCATAGTGTCATCCTAATTGTTACGAGTATACTACTATCTCTTTATCAACCAGTGTACAGTGCGGTAGTTCACGGCTGTGGCTACCTCTGTGTCGGCAGTCGGCAGGCAGTCCGTCCATCCATAATTGTATTATTATTATAATATATACCACCTAACCGTGGTTTTTTTTTCATTCTTTATACCGTCGTCATAGTGTCATACTAGTTGTTACGAGTATACTACTATCTCTTTATCAACCAGTGTACAGTGCGGTAGTTCACGGCTGTGGCTACCTCTGTGTCGGCAGTCGGCAGGCAGTCCGTCCATCCATAATTGTATTATTATTATAATATATACCACCTAACCGTGGTTTTTTTTTCATTCTTTATACCGTCGTCATAGTGTCATACTAGTTGTTACGAGTATACTACTATCTCTTTATCAACCAGTGTACAGTGCGGTAGTTCACGGCTGTGGCTACCTCTGTGTCGGCAGTCGGCAGGCAGTCCGTCCATCCATAATTGTATTATTATTATAATATATACCACCTAACCGTGGTTTTTTTTCCATTCTTTATACCGTCGTCATAGTGTCATACTAGTTGTTACGAGTATACTACTATCTCTTTATCAACCAGTGTACAGTGCGGTAGTTCACGGCTGTGGCTACCTCTGTGTCGGCAGTCGGCAGGCAGTCCGTCCATCCATAATTGTATTATTATTATAATATATACCACCTAACCGTGGTTTTTTTATACCACCTAACCGTGGCAGTCCGTCCATAATTGTATACTAGTATCCAATCCATCCATCTCCATTGTTTACCTGAGGTGCCTTTTAGTTCTGCCTATAAAATATGGAGAACAAAAAAGTTGAGGTTCCAAAATTAGGGAAAGATCAAGATCCACTTCCACCTCGTGCTGAAGCTGCTGCCACTAGTCATGGCCGAGACGATGAAATGCCAGCAACGTCGTCTGCCAAGGCCGATGCCCAATGTCATAGTACAGAGCATGTCAAATCCAAAACACCAAATATCAGAAAAAAAAGGACTCCAAAACCTAAAATAAAATTGTCGGAGGAGAAGCGTAAACTTGCCAATATGCCATTTACCACACGGAGTGGCAAGGAACGGCTGAGGCCCTGGCCTATGTTCATGGCTAGTGGTTCAGCTTCACATGAGGATGGAAGCACTCAGCCTCTCGCTAGAAAACTGAAAAGACTCAAGCTGGCAAAAGCACCGCAAAGAACTGTGCGTTCTTTGAAATCCCAAATCCACAAGGAGAGTCCAATTGTGTCGTTTGCGATGCCTGACCTTCCCAACACTGGACGTGAAGAGCATGCGCCTTCCACTATTTGCATGCCCCCTGCAAGTGCTGGAAGGAGCACCCGCAGTCCAGTTCCTGATAGTCAGATTGAAGATGTCAGTGTTGAAGTACACCAGGATGAGGAGGATATGGGTGTTGCTGGCGCTGGGGAGGAAATTGACCAGGAGGATTCTGATGGTGAGGTGGTTTGTTTAAGTCAGGCACCCGGGGAGACACCTGTTGTCCGTGGGAGGAATATGGCCGTTGACATGCCAGGTGAAAATACCAAAAAAATCAGCTCTTCGGTGTGGAGGTATTTCACCAGAAATGCGGACAACAGGTGTCAAGCCGTGTGTTCCCTTTGTCAAGCTGTAATAAGTAGGGGTAAGGACGTTAACCACCTCGGAACATCCTCCCTTATACGTCACCTGCAGCGCATTCATAATAAGTCAGTGACAAGTTCAAAAACTTTGGGTGACAGCGGAAGCAGTCCACTGACCAGTAAATCCCTTCCTCTTGTAACCAAGCTCACGCAAACCAACCCACCAACTCCCTCAGTGTCAATTTCCTCCTTCCCCAGGAATGCCAATAGTCCTGCAGGCCATGTCACTGGCAAGTCTGACGAGTCCTTTCCTGCCTGGGATTCCTCCGATGCATCCTTGCGTGTAACGCCTACTGCTGCTGGCGCTGCTGTTGTTGCCGCTGGGAGTCGATGGTCATCCCAGAGGGGAAGTCGTAAGCCCACTTGTACTACTTCCAGTAAGCAATTGACTGTTCAACAGTCCTTTGCGAGGAAGATGAAATATCACAGCAGTCATCCTACTGCAAAGCGGATAACTGAGTCCTTGACAACTATGTTGGTGTTAGACGTGCGTCCGGTATCCGCCGTTAGTTCACAGGGAACTAGACAATTTATTGAGGCAGTGTGCCCCCGTTACCAAATACCATCTAGGTTCCACTTCTCTAGGCAGGCGATACCGAGAATGTACACGGACGTCAGAAAAAGACTCACCAGTGTCCTAAAAAATGCAGTTGTACCCAATGTCCACTTAACCACGGACATGTGGACAAGTGGAGCAGGGCAGGGTCAGGACTATATGACTGTGACAGCCCACTGGGTAGATGTATGGACTCCCGCCGCAAGAACAGCAGCGGCGGCACCAGTAGCAGCATCTCGCAAACGCCAACTCTTTCCTAGGCAGGCTACGCTTTGTATCACCGCTTTCCAGAATACGCACACAGCTGAAAACCTCTTACGGCAACTGAGGAAGATCATCGCGGAATGGCTTACCCCAATTGGACTCTCCTGTGGATTTGTGGCATCGGACAACGCCAGCAATATTGTGTGTGCATTAAATATGGGCAAATTCCAGCACGTCCCATGTTTTGCACATACCTTGAATTTGGTGGTGCAGAATTTTTTAAAAAACGACAGGGGCGTGCAAGAGATGCTGTCGGTGGCCAGAAAAATTGCGGGACACTTTCGGCGTACAGGCACCACGTACAGAAGACTGGAGCACCACCAAAAACTACTGAACCTGCCCTGCCATCATCTGAAGCAAGAAGTGGTAACGAGGTGGAATTCAACCCTCTATATGCTTCAGAGGTTGGAGGAGCAGCAAAAGGCCATTCAAGCCTATACAATTGAGCACGATATAGGAGATGGAATGCACCTGTCTCAAGTGCAGTGGAGAATGATTTCAACGTTGTGCAAGGTTCTGATGCCCTTTGAACTTGCCACACGTGAAGTCAGTTCAGACACTGCCAGCCTGAGTCAGGTCATTCCCCTCATCAGGCTTTTGCAGAAGAAGCTGGAGGCATTGAAGAAGGAGCTAACACGGAGCGATTCCGCTAGGCATGTGGGACTTGTGGATGCAGCCCTTAATTCGCTTAACAAGGATTCACGGGTGGTCAATCTGTTGAAATCAGAGCACTACATTTTGGCCACCGTGCTCGATCCTAGATTTAAAGCCTACCTTGGATCTCTCTTTCCGGCAGACACAGGTCTGCTGGGGTTGAAAGACCTGCTGGTGACAAAATTGTCAAGTCAAGCGGAACGCGACCTGTCAACATCTCCTCCTTCACATTCTCCCGCAACTGGGGGTGCGAGGAAAAGGCTCAGAATTCCGAGCCCACCCGCTGGCGGTGATGCAGGGCAGTCTGGAGCGACTGCTGATGCTGACATCTGGTCCGGACTGAAGGACCTGACAACGATTACGGACATGTCGTCTACTGTCACTGCATATGATTCTCTCAACATTGATAGAATGGTGGAGGATTATATGAGTGACCGCATCCAAGTAGGCACGTCACACAGTCCGTACTTATACTGGCAGGAAAAAGAGGCAATTTGGAGGCCCTTGCACAAACTGGCTTTATTCTACCTAAGTTGCCCTCCCACAAGTGTGTACTCCGAAAGAGTGTTTAGTGCCGCCGCTCACCTTGTCAGCAATCGGCGTACGAGGTTACATCCAGAAAATGTGGAGAAGATGATGTTCATTAAAATGAATTATAATCAATTCCTCCGCGGAGACATTGACCAGCAGCAATTGCCTCCACAAAGTACACAGGGAGCTGAGATGGTGGATTCCAGTGGGGACGAATTGATAATCTGTGAGGAGGGGGATGTACACGGTGATATATCGGAGGGTGAAGATGAGGTGGACATCTTGCCTCTGTAGAGCCAGTTTGTGCAAGGAGAGATTAATTGCTTCTTTTTTGGGGGGGGTCCAAACCAACCCGTCATATCAGTCACAGTCGTGTGGCAGACCCTGTCACTGAAATGATGGGTTGGTTAAAGTGTGCATGTCCTGTTTTGTTTATACAACATAAGGGTGGGTGGGAGGGCCCAAGGATAATTCCATCTTGCACCTCTTTTTTCTTTTCTTTTTCTTTGCATCATGTGCTGATTGGGGAGGGTTTTTTGGAAGGGACATCCTGCGTGACACTGCAGTGCCACTCCTAGATGGGCCCGGTGTTTGTGTCGGCCACTAGGGTCGCTAATCTTACTCACACAGTCAGCTACCTCATTGCGCCTCTTTTTTTCTTTGCGTCATGTGCTGTTTGGGGAGGGTTTTTTGGAAGGGACATCCTGCGTGACACTGCAGTGCCACTCCTAGATGGGCCCGGTGTTTGTGTCGGCCACTAGGGTCGCTAATCTTACTCACACAGTCAGCTACCTCATTGCGCCTCTTTTTTTCTTTGCGTCATGTGCTGTTTGGGGAGGGTTTTTTGGAAGGGACATCCTGCGTGACACTGCAGTGCCACTCCTAGATGTGCCCGGTGTTTGTGTCGGCCACTAGGGTCGCTAATCTTACTCACACAGTCAGCTACCTCATTGCGCCTCTTTTTTTCTTTGCGTCATGTGCTGTTTGGGGAGGGTTTTTTGGAAGGGCCATCCTGCGTGACACTGCAGTGCCACTCCTAGATGGGCCCGGTGTTTGTGTCGGCCACTAGGGTCGCTTATCTTACTCACACAGCGACCTCGGTGCAAATTTTAGGACTAAAAATAATATTGTGAGGTGTGATGTGTTCAGAATAGGCTGAAAATGAGTGTAAATTATGTTTTTTGAGGTTAATAATACTTTGGGATCAAAATTACCCCCAAATTCTATGATTTAAGCTGTTTTTTAGGGTTTTTTGAAAAAAACACCCGAATCCAAAACACACCCGAATCCGACAAAAAAAATTCGGTGAGGTTTTGCCAAAACGCGGTCGAACCCAAAACACGGCCGCGGAACCGAACCCAAAACCAAAACACAAAACCCGAAAAATTTCCGGCGCTCATCTCTAATTACATGTCCTATATTTGCAATGCTGAACATGAATGAACAGTGAACATGTGCCGGTCACACAAAAACCTTGACAATAAAGTTATAACGGCAGGAGGGTACCACAAATGAGTTGTCCTAGAACTGCTACAACTGACTCTAAGTACATTCCTGCTTTATATTGTCCGTTCATGGCATTGCATTAGAATTAAAATTAGAATTAGAATCCGCTTTATTGGCCAGATATACTTGCGTATACTAGGAATTTGTCTTCGGAATGCTATACAACAGCCAAGTAGGTAACAGATAAGCGGGGGGGGGGGGGGTCATACAGATAGGCATACCGTAGGGACACAAGTTTATTACATGTACGTTTAGTCAATCATTGTTCAGGAGAACAGCAGGCAGACCGCTTGGGGAAAGAAACTTTTGAGGCTTCTGGTGGTCCTGGCGGGAACGGCCCTGTAATGTCTGCCTGAAGGAAACAAGTTAAACATGATGTGCCCGGGGTGTAGCTGGTCTTTTAGTATCTTCGTTGCTCGCTTTTTAGCTCTAGACAGGTACAGGTCCTGGACTGAGGGAAGGTCGGCCCCGATGATCTTCTCTGCGGTTCTGGCCACCTTTTGGAGCCTGCATCTGTCCCTTGCGCTGGCGGAGCTGTACCATACGAGTATCGAGGAGCACAGTACCGACTCCACAATCGCAGAGTAGAAGAGGAGCAGAAGCTTCTGTAGGATGTTGAACTTCCTTAGTTGCCTGAGGAAGAACCAGGGGCGGAACTCTGGGAGGCAGTGGAGTCGGCTGCCGCCGGGCTCCCGACCTCAAGGGGGCACATCTCCAGCTGCCTGACCCTGAAGATCGTTCGCTGCGAGGAGCTTTCGTGTCAGTGACATGGAAACTGCCTCCTAGTATATACAGAGAGCTGGCTGTGGCTAAAGCTAGGGGGAGCTCCAGAACGCAGCTCCTGCTAGGCCCTTCCAGATGAGCTGGCCGAGTGAAGCTCTCTGTTCTTCCGTTGGGCTGATAGCAGCAGGTAGGCACTGGCAGCACTTGCCTCAAGCTGCACTGTGGGGGTGTGTGTAGTTGGAAAGGGGAGGGGTGCTGGGGAGTCTTTAATAAATGTTGGCAGCACTGTGTTTTATGTGTGCATGTTTAAGTGAGGTGTGTGTGTGTGTGTGTGTGTGTGTGTGTGTGTGTGTGTGTGTGTGTGTGTGTAAGTGAAAGAAGCATGTGTTTGTTTTTGTTTGTGTGTGTGTATTCTTAAGTGAAAGAGGCGTGTGTGCGTGTAAGGAAGACGTGTGTGTGTGTGTACGTGTGAGAGAGGCATATGTGTGTGTAAGTGAAAGAGGCGTGTGTGTGTAAGTGAAAGAGGCATGTTTGTGTGTTTAAGTGAAGGAAGCGTGTGTGTGTGTTTAAATGAAGGAGGCGTGTGTGTGTGTTTAAATGAAGGAGGCGTGTGTGTGAGTTTAAGTGAAGGAAGCATGTGTGAGAGGCGTTTGTGTAAGTGAGAGGCGTGTGTGTAAGTGAGAGGCGTGTGTGTAAGTGTAAGGCGTGTGTGTTTAAGCGAAGGAGGTGTGTGTGTTTAAGCGAAGGAGGCATGTGTGTGTTTAAGCTAAGGAGGAGTGTGTAAGTAAGGCGTGAGTGTAAGTGAGAGGCGTGTGTGTGTTTAAGTGAAAGAGGCATTTGTGTGTTTTTTATATATATACTGTATATCGGCACACCACTGCACCAAAGCATCTACATTGTGACACGCCGGTGGGTGAGGGAGTACTGTAGGTGTGCTATAAAGGTATGCTGGTGTCTATTTTATTGTGATGACTGACTTGGAGTGCATCAACTTTGTATGTGTATCTATATTACTATTGGGAAAGGCACCTGAGCACGCTACTACTGTTCAACATGAGTGCCGGATAGCTACATATGAAGGGTGTGTGTGTATACAGTATGTAGGGGGGGGCACCAACATTTATCATGCCTCCGGGCGACTGGGGTGAACTTACGCCACTGGGAAGAACATATGTGTATTTGTTTCCTGCAGTGACATAAAGTGAGGTCAGTGGCTGTGCAGGTACTGACTAGTATCAGAGCCAGAGTTACATGCACATATATGAACCCCAGGGTTTATGTGACCACTATACAAAGGTGCAGCAGTATATACTTTGTTACCCTATAAATACTAGTTATAAAGACAGTATTTGTGTTTTTATAGTCAAAACTCTGGAGTATACTGCATACCTCCCAACTGTCCCGCTTTCAGCTATTCGGACCCTGTCCCGCTGTCCCACCCGCGGGCAGCAGTGTCCCGCGGGCGGGGGGGGGGCAGTTGGGAGAGCCTTTGATCACTGAAAACATGCTGTGCGCACAGCACTGCATGCATTCAGTGGTAGGAGGGGAGCGGGTGCTGCCCAGCTGCTCGGGGAGCGCTGGGCACGCCCCCAAAAGGCAGGAATATGCCCCGTTTGGCGAGGCCACGCCCGTCACGGACGAGGCCACGCCCCCTTTTTGGACCGGCAAGCCGAAAGTTGGGAGGTATGATACTGGAGTATGACAGGTGAGGCTCAGCCTCCCCTGCCAACTTTGACTGTACATCCCTGTTTTTTGTTGGCATACTCATTTAACTTAATTAGTAGTGAGTACCTTATCATTTTCAGTGGCCCAAATGTGGATCCAGCTTGTGGTCTGTGCACATTCCATGTAGCTGTATGCAGTGACAAGTACCTTGGTTTCTATATGTATGAATTGTATTTATGTACTTATCGATAAAAGGTCTACATTTCTACTCTATTACAAACTCTTTAACACAAGGTTTGAATGCAATTTGAATGATTGTTTCCTAATTTCTCACAATTGACACAGCCATCGCCTTGTCATTAAAATTTAATGTCTTCTATTTTTGCTATATTTATTTTTCTACTTGGGCAAAGACAATCAATGTAACAACAAAAAACAACAACAACAAAAAAAGAATTCAAATTGGCTGCAATATAAAAGTGTTTCATTCTATTTTCTGTACAAACACATTACATTGAAAATAATTCATTTTCCTGGGTTTACCTTTATACAACTGACAGAGGGGCTAATCCAGGAAGGATCACTACTGTGATCCCCTGCAAACTTTCCCGATTATGCGTGATCGAATGCAGCCGTCCCTACGCCTCTGCCTGATTGACAGGCCGAGGCATTTGGGGGTGGGGCAGGGGTGGGGATAGGCAGTGTTGCTGGAAACAGGGACGTGTCAAACCCAACTTTCCGGGAGTGGTGAGGCCAAGGTTTGTGTCTAAAGATGCAGATTCATTGGCCTTTGCAAGGCCCCCTGCGACGGACAGCCTGCAAAGGCTGAGGCTTACTCAGCTGGCAGTTTACGGGGAACATAGCGACCATTGGTCACTATGTTGATCCCATACTGCAACGTCCGTCGCCGTGCTGGGATCACATATGCAGTAAGGAGATGTCTGACACCTCCTTCTGCATTTACATTTACAGTTTGACTCATTTGCAAAGCTGCCTTCGTGCGGGTTTGCAAATGCATCTACTGCTGAATGAGGCCCAGAGTCAACTACGGAAATACAATTCTTCCTATACCTGTATAAGTATATGGGATAGTACACAGGTTCTCAAACTCGTTCCTCAGGACCCCAACACAGTGCATGTTTTGCAGGTCTCCTCACAGAATCGCAAGTGAAATAATTAGCTCCACCTGTGGACTTTTTAAAATGTCTCAGTGAGTAATTAATTCACCTGTGCACCTGCTGGGTTACCTGCAAAACATGCACTGTGTGGGGTCCTGAGGGCTGAGTTTGAGAACCACTGGGATAGTATATCGCAGAGGTTCTCAAACTCGGTCCTCGGGAGCCCACACAGTGCATGTTTTGCAGGTAACCCAGCAGGTGCACAGGTGTATTAATTACTCACTGACACATTTTAAAAGGTCCACAGGTGGAGCTAATTATTTCACTTGCGATTGTGTGAGGAGACCTGCAAAACATGCACTGTGTGGGCTCCCGAGGACCGAGTTTGAGAACCTCTGGTATATCGTATTAAAGAGTGTGTAAGAAACCTTGTGAAACTGGGTTTACTGCCATCTAGTGTTACAAATCAAAATTGCTTCTCACATTCATAGCAATATTCACTAAAAATGTATAGTACATTAGATAGATTTAATAAACAGCCATACAGCCTAAAACACTAATTTACCTGAGTTTTTAAGTTTATAGACATTTGTCCCTATTCCAAGTGTATAAGCAGGAATGCTTAAAGCATTTTAGCATCTCATCCAATGCGGACATTTGAAAACATGCTAGTTAATACAATGTGTCAATTAAATACAGAAAAATACAAAATCTTAAATTGATAGTGACATAGCCATATTAAGTACATGGGTGCAACTATATAAAATTATTTTTATTTATTTTTTTGTTTGAAAATGTATTAAATGAAGATCTTCTCATTTCAGCTTGAAATAATGCTGGAACCCAAGGTCTGGAGGGAAGCCGCAACGCAGGTGTTCTTTGCGTTGGGATTGGGGTTTGGAGGTGTTATTGCATTTTCAAGCTACAACAAGCGAGACAACAACTGTCATTTTGATGCTGTTTTGGTGTCATTTATCAACTTCTTTACCTCTGTTTTGGCAACATTGGTCGTCTTTGCTGTATTAGGATTCAAAGCAAACATTATGAATGAGAGCTGCATCGCTAAGTAAGATTTCAAATCCTTTCGTGTATTTATTATAACATACAATATCTACTTATAAAAACTTTCATGTATTTATTACATACAATATCTAATTACAAAAACGTATTGAATTTCCCTATTGCAGGAACACAGGAAAGGTTGTCAGACTCTTGGAAACTGGCAATCTTAGCTGGGACGTTATACCTCATCATGTCAATTTCTCCAGTATCACGGCACAGGATTACCAGTTGGTTTATAGTATCATTAAAAACATTAAAGAAGAAGAATTTGATGGTCTTGGATTGGCTGCTTGTCAGATAGAAGATGAACTTGACAAGGTGGGCCCTTACATATTCTTACTATCCATTTATATACCTGGCTCACACTCTAGTGTGACACTGCATAGTTAGGAGTCTTTTGTCATAATTTGGATTTAAGCATAATGGCTTGTATTCAATTAGCCATGAGATTTACCCCGGGGCTAACTGGGGTGTCAGACCTATTCAACCAAATCCTGTATCCTCCACATGCCATGATGGTGCACTTTTTCCTGCAGCCTCAAGGCGTGAAGCCTGGAGCTTTTTAGCCACGCAGTAAACTTTGGGGCTAATTGGCATATTGATTAATATGTTATTACTCCTCCTAATCCTGTTTTCTCATCCACTTTTCTCTTTAATTCCACATTGCTCTCTGCATTAAGGCCTTATTCCGACATTCCAACCAAGGCTGTTACAAGGTTGACTCTGGAGTGATCTAGAAAAAAAATGAATGTACTTTTATTAGACTTTTTGTAATGTTGCAAGTACATAATAATTGCAACTTTGTTATAATATCTAAATATGCTTTCAGCATGCTTTAAATCTGCTTTGAAGAAAGCTATAAAAACGTATTTAATATTATGATTTAAATGAGTCCTTATGTTCTAAGCATCAATAAAAATTATGTAATTGAAATGTGTCGTCAACAGAAACCTAAAAATCACATGATTAAAGGACATGAAGAGCTAACAACATGGAACTTTAAAAAAATGTCCATAAGATAATTTCAAATATGAGCTCATGTACTTTATTATAATTTGTAAAATAATATATTTTTATACTGTATATATTGTATTTCTTCCGAAAATGTAATCTAGTATAAGGCTTTTTTACGTGGAAATAATCATAGCAGACTCAAATGGATGCAACTCAGGTATATTATATATATCTTATAAGACAGGGGTGTCAAACTCAAATTCATCGGGGGCCGCATCAGCAGTTTGGTCCCCATCAAAGGGCCGGTTGTATCTGTAGGTCTATCCAAAATTTACCGCTCCACCTGCCTTATATGTGCCCAGCCATCTGCCCCCTTTTAAAGTGCCCAGCCATGTGCCCCCTTTTATAGTGCCCAGCCATGTGCCCCCTTTTATAGTGCACAGGTCCCCATTTTACACATTGCGGCAGGCACAGGTCCCCATTTTACACATTGCGGCAGGCACAGGTCCCCATTTTACACATAGCGGCAGGTACAGGTCCCCATTTTACACATTGTGGCAGGCACAGGTCCCCATTTTACACATTGTGGCAGGCACAGGTCCCCATTTTACACATAGCGGCAGGTACAGGTCCCCATTTTACACATTGTGGCAGGCACAGGTCCCCATTTTACACATTGTGGCAGGCACAGGTCCCCATTTTACACATAGCGGCAGGTACAGGTCCCCATTTTACACATTGTGGCAGGCACAGGTCCCCATTTTACACATTGTGGCAGGCACAGGTCCCCATTTTACACATTGCGGCAGGCACAGGTCCCCATTTTACACATTGCGGCAGGCACAGGTCCCCATTTTACACATAGCGGCAGGTACAGGTCCCCATTTTACACATTGTGGCAGGCACAGGTCCCCATTTTACACATTGTGGCAGGCACAGGTCCCCATTTTACACATAGCGGCAGGTACAGGTCCCCATTTTACACATAGCGGCAGGTACAGGTCCCCATTTTACACATTGTGGCAGGTGGTGGAAGGAGGGAGAGAGAGAGAAAGAGAGGAAGGGAGAGGGGCTGACTTACATTTGAAGCGGTTCTCGCCGCTCTTCAGCCGCCTCTCCCTCCTCGTCTGCGCGGCTCCCTTCTCCCTCCTCCGACGGGGTTTCGTTGAATGACGCGTTTGCGCCGTGACGTCACGACGCAATCGCGTCATTCCGCGAAACCCCGCCCCCCCCGAGCTGGGCACTCGGGAGAAGGGGGTTTCATGGCGGCGGCACCGCGGGCCATCAGACGAGGTCTGGCGGGCCGGATTTGGCCCGCGGGCCTTGTCTTTGACACCCCTGTTATAAGACATAATCAAATGCTATTTAAAATTTACTAAAATTAGACTTGTTAGCTGAAATCTCTCAATAAGTGGGGTATTTATCAAAGCATGTTAAGAGATAAAGCACTAAACAATAAGCTTCTACTGTAATTCTCATTTTAAAACCTATGGGGTCTATTTACTAAGCCTTGGATGGAGATAAAGTACTAACCAACCGGCCCCTCTAATTTTTCAAACACAACCTGTAACACGGCAGCTAGAAGCTGATTGGCTGGTACTTTATCTCTGTCTACTTTATCTCCATCCAGGGCTTAGCAAATAGACCCCACGTTTGAAAAATGACAGGAGCCGATTGGTTAGTGCTTTATTTCTCTCCGCTTTAATTCTCTCCAAGAAGAATTAGAAGTATTGTAATTATTACAGCTATGTTCTTTTTTCAGCACAGTTGCCGAGTTAATGTAATGCTACGGTTCTCAAACTCAATCCTCAGGACCTCAAACAGTTCACATTTCCAGGTCACACATCAGGTGCACAGGTGTAGTTATTACTCACTGATATATTTTAAAAGATCCACAGGCAGAGCTAATTTTTTCACTTGCTTTCTGTGAGGAGACCTGGAAAACAGAAACAGTTGGGGTCCTGAGGACCGAGTTTGAGAACTTATGATCTAACATTTTCTGCATTCACTTCAACTGGAGTGGAATTGTGTGCTGTCCTCTGCGCATGCCTGGTCTCCATTGCTGTTTTAGCGATCTAACATCTATACCTGGGTATTTCAAAACAATAAATATTATGGTTATTGCATACCTCAGTCTCAACCTGACCATCTAAATGTGGGACTCAATGCTCTCTTCCTGTACTTCTCTTTTTATGTATGATTGCCATCACCTGTGCTGAAACACCTTTCTTATACATTAACCTGTTCAAAACATATGGGTTCAAAACAGGTGACGGCAATCATAAATTAAGAGAGCAGTCCAGAAGCAGAATATTCTGTCCCTCCTAGAGAGGGTCATGTTGGAAGGAATGGTTATTATAGGAGCACTACCTTTCCCTTAGTTCAAAGGTTCCCAGACTCGATCCTCAAGGCACCCTAATGGTCCAGGTTTTAAGGATAACGATGACTAGGCACAGGTGACGTAAATTAGTACATCAGTCAATTTGATTTAACCATCCTTGCTCAGCTATGTATATCTATAAAACCTGGACTGTTACGGTTCCTTGAGGGCGGCATTTGGGAACCACTTCCTTAGTTCAAATTTGTGGTAGCCCAGGCTGAACAGATTTCTGCACAGGCATAGTGTAAGAAAGACTGGAAGGTTGGTGGTGGTGGTGGTGGTGGTGGTGGGTGGGGGTCACTTCAGTAATTGCAATAATAGATTGCTGGTAAATACAAATTCATATATGTCACAAAAGTAACAAGTAATCATTCATTTTAATACTCCTTTTGTTTTTCAGTCTGTCCAGGGAACTGGCTTGGCTTTCATTGCTTTTACAGAAGCTATGACACACTTTCCAGCTTCACCTTTTTGGTCTGTGATGTTTTTCCTCATGTTAGTGAACTTGGGTCTTGGCAGCATGTTTGGCACCATTGAAGGAATTACAACACCCTTAGTTGATACTTTTAAAATACGGAAGGAACCGCTCACTGGTAAGTCAATATTTTATTTTTATATTTTCTACCAGCCCAATATGTATCATAAAATCATTACTGTTAAACTAGAGTGTTTGTTTATGGATCTGTCAAATTATTGTGCTGTTAAAACAATAATGGACTTCACAGGAAAATTAGTTTACACAAACACAAATGTGTCTATACTGTAAAGCAAAAAAAAAAAAATACAGGTTGAGTATCCCATATCCAAATATTCCGAAATACGGACTTTTTTGAGTGAGAGTGAGATAGTGAAACCTTTGTTTTTTGATGGCTCAATGTACATAAACTTTGTTTAATACACAAAGTTATTAAAAATATTGTATTAAATGACCTTCAGGCTGTGTGTATAAGGTGTATATGAAACATAAATGAATTGTGTGAATGTACACACACATTGTTCAATGCACAAAGTTACAAAAAATATTGGCTAAATTTACCTTCCGCTGTGTGTATAAGGTGTATATGTAACATAAATGCATTCTGTGCTTAGACTTGGGTCCCATCACCATGATATCTCATTATGGTATGCAATTATTCCAAAATACGGAAAAATCCGATATCCAAAATACCTCTGGTCCCAAGCATTTTGGATAAGGGATACTCAACCTGTGTGTATATATATATATATATATATATATGTACAGTGGGGGGATAAGGGTACCGGCGACCAATGTTGTGTGAGTGTACTGAAATCTAAGATTTATAAGCCAAAAAATATAAAATTTGAACAAACAGTTTAATAGCACGTATAAATAAAATACATAAAATTTCCAGATAAAGAAATTTTAAAACACACAGGTAAAAGATTGAGTAAAAAATGTAAAGGTAAGGACTTAGCTTTTTAAAATAGGCAAGGGGGTCACTGCAGGGAGCCCAACGCGTTTCGTCACACCAGACTTCTTCAAGGGGTAGGGCCTGTGTGTTTTAAAATTTCTTTATCTGGAAATTTTATGTATTTTATTTATACGTGCTATTAAACTGTTTGTTCAAATTTTATATTTTTTGGCTTATAAATCTTAGATTTCAGTACACTCACACAACATTGGTCGCCGGTACCCTTATCCCCCCACTGTATATCTCTTTGGCAGCACTGTACTAGCGTTGCAATCTTAAGGGGTGGCAGACGCCTATAACAAGGATCGTTGTGTTTTTAGTATCTTTTAACTAATTTATATTCAAATTATTACTGAGGTCATACCCCACAAGTGGCGCCGTATCATCCTTTGCAATATATATATATGTGTATATATATATATATATATATATATATATAGGCGACTACTCCTGTAGTAATGGCCACATTTACACTTTATATCAATATTTAAGGTGAAGCTGTTCAAGATCAATGATCAGGGACAGAGGTTATTGTTGCTTGAGACCACGGGAGAACATAGAAGGAGAGTGGGGGAGACTCAGACAGGATATCATACAAAATAAAGGAACACATAAGTTGTTGGTTATAAGAAACACGTTGTGATTTTATGTAGGCTTGCCACAATATCCCTTTTATCCGGGACACCTATGATTTACACAGGTTCTGTGTGAGGCTAAATTCAAGCCTGCATTTCCCCTAAGTTTAGTAAACCACAGAACCTGTGTAAATGATAGATGTCACATATTAAAGGGATATTATGGCAAGTCTAGCTATAGACAAACTCATAGTGTGACAAGAGGGGAAACTATCCACAATACATATAGTTGGTGGTGCTCCTAAGAGTCCGGAACAAGGATACTTATTTGTAAGATGGGCGCTTTTATGTGTGAAAATATTACTTAATTAAAACATAATATTTATTGGTATCATGCCAAAATCTGTAAATTACAACAATTTCTAGAGAAATCAGGAGTATATATATCAGCTTGCACAGTAGTACAGTCTATTAACCTTCTGAAGTCTCAGCATCCAAAAGGAAATAAAGATAAAAACATAATGAGGCACAAATCAGATGGCAGCTCTATACAAATTGTATGCAGTATAGAGCACTATATAGGAATCTAACAAAGAGACCTTGAAGTAATAGAGGCTCAAAATGGAAATACACTTGTCAGATATCTGACACCATACAGATGGGTTGGGTTTAGTATTTCGACATTCATCAAATCGACATGATCATAATGTAAACTTTGATCATGTGGACACTCATCATGTAGACAGTGATGAAATGTCGGTATGTTAGAATGTCAACATATTTTCCCTGGTGGCCAAGTAGTGACTTTCTTGCACCCGACAGCTACAGCACTTCCAGTGGTGCCATCTTTTGGGTCCTGGCAATCATGTGACCACCAGATATATATACGGATCCTTCCTGGGTTTTTAAAAATATGTAAGTTGTAGCCTTATATGACATGTACTTAATATCTCAATAAAGATCCATATATTAACAGACAAACTATAGAATCAAACAACCGTACTATATGATCACACACTATAGATAACATGATATAAAGGATATCTAGAGTTTAGCCTCTCTCCTATTTTAAGTACTTGTCCATTGCTTTCTTTTTTTCTGCACTAACTCTTTTTTTAATAATTATTTCTAAATGAAATTGTGAATAACCTTACATGGGAAATATTATATATTGGAAATGTATGGCACTATTTACCAGCTAGAAATTGGGTAATTAGATAGGAGACACCTACCTTTTTAATAAAACTATTAATTCTCATACACCCAGACATAAGATATTTGGTATGAAATACTGTAGGTAATGAAACTAGGATCACTGTAATTACAGTGGTCACCACAAAGTAGAATTACTACAGATAACGAATAGCACCAAGTGCACTACTGAATAAAAAAAAAAAGAATGCTTTAAATGAATTAGGGAAACCGGCATCAAGTGATAAATATTTCTACAAGGTATAAAGCTGGAACTCTCCAGTCATCTGTCTATTATTTATTGGTTGCTTAAGAAAAGCACTGGACAGCATAAATGCCCGTCAGCACAAGTAAAATAAAACCTCTTAAGATATGCATAAACTGTCACAAATTACTTTTATGAGCACATCCAATGCCTTATAATTGCTTTAGAATAACAATGTGCATATAGTATTAGAAGGCATATTTATAAAAAATATTTGTAGGATATCCTCCGAAAACTGTACCCGCAAATATTAAGACTCCCTAGGATGTACCATGGAGGCACCGCACCAGATATCTCACCATTTCTGACAGCAGAGCAGCCCTTATTGGTTTCTATGGTGGCTGCTATGCTGTCAGACTTACTAAGCCCCATAATGTCATTGGGCTATTGTACCACAATTTTTTTCAGAGAGGGAACCTGGAAGATGGGCGTACGTGAGCAGTAAGTGCACTGTGGGACTGGGACATGAAGGGCTCACCAGGGAATGCAATAAGGGCCACTAAGGGGTGTGGACAGTCTCCAGAGATGATTAACCAGCCATTATAGAAGTACAGTATCATAATATGAATAGTGTGACTGATAGTGACATATAAAGATGCACCGATCTGTATTACAGCGTACAAGGAGTGTAGTTTGCGTTTCCAACCAGATCCCTCCCAGCACACCCCATGGCACGTACTTCACTCGGCACATGTGCAGACGGAATCCCGGGTCCTAAACCCAGAAGTCCCCACACTGCAAAGGACAACTCTCATCAGGAAAGCTGTGCTGTGCTGAAATATTCATGCATACGGCTTTAGTCAATGCCGATATGCATGCAATGAGTGGCAGGATGCATCGCATGCATATGCAATGCGTTATGCATCCTGCTCAGTGTCATAGTTGCTCTGGAAAAGTAATGTTGCTAGATCATAGGCCTTTAACTATACAGAGCAATTCAATATACATGGTTGAGTCACATTATTGTAACCACCTTCCACATTTGAGGTCGGCAGCGCGTAGCCCATGAAGTAATATAAGGTGTGCGATAGGCCGTCTGCACACATATCACTAGTTGCTGTCATGGGTAAAAAGGGCGATTTATCCGAGTTGCAAAAAGGGATGATGATCGGCTGTCAGGCCAAGTGTAGCAGCATTTCTGATACAGCGCAGTTTGTGAACTGTTCACATGATACTGTAGTGAAGGTGTATCGTAACTGGACAAATAGCACCATTGCGAATAACCAACATGGAAACTGCTGAGCACCAGAAGTCAGCTGAAGGTGCATGGGGGTGACTGACATGCTACAGTGGAGCAGCTCACCATTAAAATGCACCTGGGGGCTACCAGACAAGTCTAAAATCACAGTTCAATGAATCCCGCTCTGAATCGGTTACTCTGGCTATTATCTGGTGGTCATAATAATTTGACTCGACCGTGTATATACGCTACTATCCTTCCGTAAAGGAGGGTTTCCCTAGTAAAGAATATTGTAATTACATTGGATACATTACATTCATTATGGAATAATTGCATAGTAAAAATATAGAGCATGAATAATAATTGAAATAAATGTAACTCTACTATATAATTAGGAACCTGAAAGAGCCTCAGTTACATTTTATTGTAGGTAAAGGGCAATTATAATACAAATTTATTGAAATATAATAAAGGAACATGACAATATTCTTATTTTAAGTACACATTTCTATCCATTCATCACTGATGTTTAGATTTTACTTAGCATCTGTTAATATATGAATGCAAAAAAAATAATGACATTTTGAATGCATATTAATGATATAAATATTTCAGAAAACGGATTGGTCTGTAGTGTGCCACAAGAGTTGAGCCTCTTATTTTCGTTACATTTTATAGGGCTGTTACCAGGTTGTGGGAGGTAACACTCCCTCATTATAATATGATATGAAACATAATTTACATATAAGGGAGTAGAACATGTTAAATGAATGTGCTTTACCTGGTGCAGCTGATATCTTTCTATGGAATAGCAGTGTGCTCATTTCACATGGAGTCTTGCTACATTAAAAATGAGCAGGATTTCAAAGAGATTGTTTCTGTTTGGGGTAATGATGGGTTCCCAACAAGAAATCCACTATTTGTTGTGCGTGAGGGGTACTTTATATCAGTGAAAGCTTCACTAAAGTTGGAGATGTTTTTTAATACCCCTTTTCCACTGACCTGAAAATCCCGGGTTATTTGCAGCAACCCAGGATTTAGGCATGGCGTACTTACCTCCTTTTTTTTTTTACATCTCTCCGAGAGAAGCCCGGAGAGCAGGTGCCCCATGTCACTTTGAGGGCAGGGCCCGGCTGTCATGTCATATGACCCCCCCCCCCCACCCCCACCCCCCAAGATAAGGGCAGAATGTGGGAGAGCCACATAACCTTTCAGGACTGTGAGGGACTAACGTAAAATTCGTTAGGCTCCCACAGCGTCTGCAAGGCAAGGCAAGTATGGATTAGGGCCAGTGCAAAAGGTTGCACCCGGATCCAGTCAACCAGGAATCCTTTCCGGGTACCTTGCAGGGTTTTTACTTGGGAAGGTCTCGGTTGGCCTGCATTGTAAATGGGTAATCCGAGTCGTCCGACCTGGGACCCATTTACAGGTTGTGGAGAGATGCTTTCCTGGTGTATGGAGAGGATGTCATCTCCAAGCGCTGACACTGCACCCGTGTTCATTGTCAATGGCTCCGAACTCGGAATAACCCAGATTGTCGCTGCAGTGGAAATCGGGCTGTCCTGGGTCTGACCCAGTTTGGAACTGTGTTCTAAATCTCGGGTGAGATCCGGAACACCAGTGGAAAATAGGTATAAGTGAGTAGTGACAGCCACTGAAAATGTGCGCACTTAAATCACTAATCACACAATTTAGTTCATCATGTTAATGTAAATTAAATTGTAAATTCCAATGAAAGCAATACAAAATTCTGTGGGTACAATTCAGTTGTTAGCAATGGCTGTGAGTTGTGTTTGAATCATTTCCACAGCCACTATACGTTGCAGATTTTCTTTTGCAGCCAGCCAGAGGCGAATACAAAAATCTGCTATGTTAGTGCACATTGCTATGTATTAAATCACCCCCTAGAAGATCATTATAGCTGTTAGCATTATTGCTGTAAAGGAGCTGTCCACTAAAATTGAACATTTAATTGTACACTTTTCCCCTCAACTAGCAGGGGCCAGATATAATGACACCCAACTTTTTTTTTTTTTAAAGGGGAAATCCCTTACAAGGCATAGTTTTGCTTGGTATGTGATTGCCCCTTTAAAAAAAGTAAGAGTTTGACCGGCATCCCGCACAGCTGATGAACATATCTATCCCCGGGAGTCTGATCGGCAAGCCACTGACTCCAGAGAGACAGTTCCTACTACCAGCGCTCCAATTACCGCTGCCTCCCTCAAACACAAATAAACAATTTCTTAAACAGCAAAAGCTGTACACAGTTTAGGAACTTATGTTTTGCTATAAAGAAAATTAAAAAATGTGTTTAGAATATCTTGCAGTGATTTGTCACAGTGCACATAAGCACAGCAATGGATTTATTGGTATTATCTATTAATGTATATGGTGTAACTATAGGATCTATTTTATATTTTTCCTTAAGTTGGATGTTGCCTTCTTGCATTCTGCATTGGCCTACTCTTTGTGCAGCGATCAGGAAACTACTTTGTTACTATGTTTGATGATTATTCTGCTACATTACCTCTTCTCCTTGTGGTCATCCTGGAGAACATCACAATCTCTTGGATATATGGAATTGACAAGTAAGTGCTAAAAATATTTTTCCCAAAATTAACTATTGTTTATTAGGGAATGAGCTAAATATGGTCAATATTGTATATGATCTTTTAGGACAGTGGTTCTCAACTTCAAATGTCAGGTACAGTATATAGCAAATGTAGCCAATATGCAGCACTTTTCTTTGTGTGTCAATACATATTTTCCTATAGATTGTAAGCTTGCGAACAGGGACTTCTTAAGGGGGGTACTCACGGAGCGATATTCTAAGCAATCTGACTAGATTGCTTAGAATTTAAGCATTATTGCTCCGTGTGTACCCCCTACAGCGATAGCGATGCGCAGCCCCGGGCATCGCTATCGCTGGTGCTAGATTGGCCTGCATGCCCAATCTAGCGGGTCGCTCACTTCACCCGCTGGGTGAAATTAGCGTCTCCCCCCACACGCTCAGCACACGTCGCGCTGTGCTGAGCGGCGGGAGAGATGTGTGCTGAGCGGTTCGCTCAGCACACATCTCTCCCACATTGGCCCATCTATATGGGCCTTTACTCTATTGGGGGGAATTCAATTGTTTGAAAAGTTGGTTGGGTGTCTGATTTTTCCTGTCTATCAGACAGGAAAAAGCAGACACCCAACTGACTTTTCAAACAATTGAATACCCCCTACGTCTTTGTCTGTTATTTGCCATTTTTGTCTTGTTTTATTTACAATTGTAAAGACCAGTGGAATATGCTGGCACTATTTAAGAAACTTTTAATAAATAAATAATTTGTCCCCAATAAATCATGTTTTCAGGATTTCTTTCTCTGGAGGCAGGTGGGAAAAAAACTGATCCACCAAAATACAGATGTGTCCACTTACATCTAGCATCCCTGCACTTTGTACATTCATTCTAGTCTTGCCATGCCGTGGCGTGACTCGGTAGTGCTGAGCATCTTTGCCATTAAAATGCGTCTTATTTGCAAAATGATATGCGGCATTCCTATATACTGTGTGCGACCGTGGCTGTTTATGCATACAAAATGGTACGTTACAGTGTTTTCCAAAGTGTACCATTTCGTATGCAGTTTCAGCCGCAGATGCACAGAGAATATAGGCATGCCGCATATCATTTTAATCAACATAGTCTTGTGCTTGAGTGAATAAGATGTATTTTCAGTCAAAAAAGATGCCCAGTGCTAACTGAGTTGCACAGGACCTGTCATCTCACTCACACCAGGCATCTGCCACTACATGGCATACTTACCTGTGCAAGATTAATTGCCTTATTCAGCATGGATCACACCTGCGATTGCCCATTCTGTTCGTGCGTGGGCTGGGCTGGGCTGGGCAATGCAACTGCATTGCAGTGATGCAATTGCCTCTGCCTGATTGCCTTTTTTTTGTCACTAATTGGCCAATTTAAATGGAATCTGAATTACATCTGAATTATCATAGATGTAACTGCACTTTAGTCATTTATAATTTCTGTTTGAGATTATGTAAAATTTGCACAGATGTGGATATATTTGATTGTTGGAACAGAGAGATGTGGGATAGATTCTGTAAATGTGATTATTCTGAACTTGTTATATCATGCATTATGCATGTACAGCAGCAGGGCCAAAGAAACAAACAGGAGGGCATTTATGAATAAGGTATATTTTAGGAAGGCTAAGAAGACTAAAATCAAAGTGGATTTGATTACATTTAATTATTGTCCTGTTTCTGTAAATGTTTATAGCTCAGATATTAGGACTGTTTGTGAAGTTACCCTAAAATGATTACCAGTACTAAATATAGACTCCACGTACATTGAGATTATACTGTAAATAGACTGTTTATTCTGGAAGAGGAAAAAACTTTTGTAAGCTATAGGAAATGTAAAGACAATTTCGAAACATTTCAAATTTACATATGGAGGATCCCTGACAGGCCTGATATTATGGTTACTGGAAAACATTAGCTTACCCAGAGGGTGGAGTTATGCAGTGTTTTGTATAAGGTGAAGTGTTCTGAATTGTTAAGATAGCCACCAGAATACCAAATTACCAGATGTTTTCTTTTAGTCATGATTTAGTGCCTAATTCAGATCTGATCGCAGCAGCAAATTTGTTAGCTAATGGCAGAGGCAGCCCTAACCAATATGATGCCCTAGGCAAGATTTTTTTTTTAGGTGCCCCCTGGCACTGCCACTAGATCCTCCTCTGACCCTGCATCCCTTTCCCAGCACCATCACCCCTCACCCATAGCAGTCCTCATTTTGGTGCTCCTACCCCCTATATTTTAAATAAAAACTGCGCACATTCAGCGCACAGCCCAAAAAGGGGTGTTTTCTTGCTGGGAAGGAGCATGGTCATGCATTAGTACCCCCAATTCAAATTACGCCACACAGTAGTGCAATTTTGTTCACATTTTATCATGCAATAGTGTTCCTAATTCACATTACGTCATACAGTATTACCACTTTACCTTATATACGTTACTCCTCACAGTAGTGCCCCTTATTCATAATTCATCACACTGAATTGCTCCTTATTCACATAACACCACACCACACTGTGGCTGTATCTGCATACGACATGTTACATTACAGTGATTTCCAGGAATACACTGTGACGTAGCATTTCGTATGCAGATTCAGCCACAGTCACACTCAGAATATAGGCATGCCGCATATCATTTTAGTCAACAGAAGCTGCTGGTGCCCCTAGGCCTACCAAATGCCATAGTCATTTGCCTAGTTTGCCTATGCCTAGGGCCGGCTCTGGCTAATGGGCAAAACCATGTTCAATGCAAGGGGGGCAGATATAACAGAGAGAGTTAGATTTGGGTGGGGTGTGTTCAGTCTGAATTCTAAATACAGTATAAAAATAAAGCAGCCAGTATTTACCCTGCACAGAAACAATAGAAACCACCCACATCTAACTCTCTCTGCACATTTTATATCTGCCCCACCTGCAGTGCACAAGGGGGGTAATTCCAAGTTGATCGCAGCAGGAAATTTTTTAGCAGTTGGGCAAAACCATGTGCACTGCAGGGAGGCAGATGTAACATGTGCAGAGAGAGTTAGATTGGGGTGGGGTATACTGTTTCTGTGCAGGGTAAATAATGGCTGCTTTATTTTTACACTGCAATTTAGATTGCAGATTGAACTCACCACACCCAAATCTAACTCTCTCTGCACATGTTATATCTGCCTCCCCTGCAGTACACATGGTTTTGCCCAACTGCTAAAAAAATTCCTGCTGCGATCAACTTTGAATTACCCCCATGGTTTTGCCTATTAGCTAACAAATTTGTTGCTGCTATCAGATCTGAATTAGGCCCTTAGTCTTCTTAAAACTGTCTGATTTATGCTTAGACTATTTCCATGGCTCATTGATCTGCTTGCATTGGTACACTTAGCACAGTCATAATATTGTTAGATAATCAGAATTGTGTGCGTGTGTTGCTCTCCTAAAAAGGACATACAACATATAAATTAAATTAGTACTGTCCCTAACTGTATAGAAATAAGTAATGTGCCCAGTTGAATATACAAATGGCCCAATTGTATAAGCATATGTAATGGCCTTGATTGTTAACAAATAAATAATTTCCACAGTTGTATATAAATTAATAACTGCATCAATTGTAAGCAATGCCCCCAATGATCTTTAAATAATACATGTCCTGATTGTATTTAAATAGTTAATGCCCTGACTATTTAAATGTCCCATAAATATGAATTAGTTTTGCCACCACTAAATTTAAAAAAATAATAATTATGCATCCATAATAAATACTTTGATAACTTATTAATTCTGTCTTGGTCCAATGTATCCAATGTTATGACGGAAAAGGAACAAAAACCTAATTGAACAGACAGACCTCTCCCAAGGAGCACACTATGCCAAATGAGCCCATTTAGTTATTTCTAATAATTTAAATTAAATTGAGAGCATTAACTATTTAAATAAAACTGGGACACATTAATTATAAATTCAATTAGGGAATATATGTAAAATTACTTGGAATCATTATTTATACACAGCCGAGGCCATTATTCATTTCTATAAAACCAGGGCTTCTATTTACATACATGCTATTGGGGACAGTGCTTATTTCATTTACATTAAGGCATTATTTTTTATATATTAAAAGGGCAACACTTTTAGTTTGGCACTTTTTGCACTACAGATTCAAGTTTGCAGTGGTGCACCTATATTCTGACACTCAGGGGCGGGTTGGGCCAAAGGGCAGGGTGGCATCTGACCAGCTAGTTGGTACGATTCAACAACTTTTGGGCTGCCGACACGCTTAGGATGCATATGGCTGATAGCCAGGTTGGATCTTCTGACTGCCTCCCAGCCATCATGCCCTTAGAGCTATATCAATGGCATACTGGCATAGGCTCTCCATTCACCTACTTCCTAATACAGGAACCATGCAGATTTGTCCTATGTTTATCCACCTCTCCCTTTCCTGTAATAATTATGAAAAAAACAAGCCTGCGTTGGAGGGAAGGGAACCAGGAATTGACCACTGCATAGGTGCATTCTATGAGATGTGGCTTGGGGAACTACCAGAGATTTGCAAGGTGAGCAGGTTGTGTCTTGGAGGAGAAGGATTACATTTTGGCAAATGATTGATCCTTATAGTAGCACCCTGGTGCTATGGACCAAGTAATGTCTGATGTTGCCAAACATTCAAGAGAGGTGGCTTCAACTTGCTAAAAGTGCAGTGACAGGCTCTGGATCTCATCACTTAGAATGTCTGTCTATATGTTGCCAGGTGAATTTAATGTGTGGATGATTGACGTGTTTTTTTGAATGTAGTGTCAATGGGCATCTGTTGTAGCACAACAAGTCTTATTGGGGAGCAAATAATTATATATTCATTTATTGGAAGTACCACCAGGATATAAGGGACATGCAGGAACAGAGGTTCCAATATGAGCCTGTCCCTGCAATGTGTCAAAAGTAAGGTGATCACTAATATGATCACTTTACTTTCAGGTCCAGGACCTGACCATGCTATGCACACGTGCAGTCATCAGAGGGATCTATAGAATCCCTTTCCCGGCACATTTTTCATAGTTTAGCCCACAGTATAAAGTGCCTATAGGGGCTAGGGCTTTGTATTCTAGAGCTTGGTACAGTGAATGCAGTATTTTAGCAGCCTCCCAAAAAACCTGTGTGGGGATAACTGCTACACTCCCCCGTACTTATATCCAGATATTGCGTACTCCCTACAACTATTCTTGATAAATTGATCAATATGGTTATTTTTAACATTTATTTATAAGGAACCACAAATTTCCACAGTACCATACGGTAAAGGTACAAAACAGAGTAAAACAAGTCAAAAAATTAACATTATTACATAAAGTAATGTATTTGCATAAATGAAAGTGTAGACATAGCTGTAGCGTACGGGACAAATTACTGGTTAAAATTAAAATAAGATTTTCCATAGATAACTTTCCCATACAAAGCATAGGAAAGATATATACAACTCAGGATGGATACAGCAGAGGAAAATGGATGAAAACATGCTTGGTTATTTATATTAAGCTTTTTCTCAGTGTTGGACACTTGCTATTTTATATATATATATATATATATATATACATATTTGCTATATCTCGCCATGTATGGCACAGTTTTGCATGCCATAGACTCAGAGATTTAGCCATGCCTTGTGATTTTTCTTAATTTGCAACATTAATATGTTACATTATACATATTCTATTATGGCAAACAAAAATTTTAAAATTCATCCACTCGCTACTCGTGAAAAACAGCTTAGCCGTGTTTTGCATGTTGTGCCAAATTTGTAAAAAAGCAAAGATGTAAGTGGACACATCTGTATCAAAAAATAAATAAATATATATATATAATTTTTTTTGTTTCCTTTCTTTACTAAATGTAGGTATTTTATTTAGTTTTCTTTTATGCTAAGTGAAGCAAAAAGTTCAAGTCTGGGCTTTCAGTTACACTTCACATTTTGTGTCTGGTCTAGTTGGGTCACACTTGCGCGTATTTCCCTTTGGATTCACAGTGTGAGCCAATAAGTTAACCCATACCACTCTGGGCCAGTATCATCCTGGCAGTTGAGTGTATCTTAGCTGCCTCTGCTAGTTTTTATTTATAAATGTTTTGATATGGTAAAAAACAGGTTTATCACTCTGCATATTAATAAATAGGCTCCTTAGCTTAATAAGTAGTATAGCTTGCATTCTTTCCTTATGTTATGCCACATGACACAGAGAAGTTTCTAAAATGTATTTGTGTTAGGTTTGCAGATCCTGGGACAATACTGGCTAGTGGCTACAGACGTGTCCTCATAATCCTATCCTTTTTGTGCCATATGGCAGGAGATGATTGGCATGATCAACGTGCTACTTTTTCAAGCTTGCATCTTAGTTTGCGTATAGTGTACTAGGTAGTTACGTTAGTATTTTTTAGTTTCCAAATAAGATAAAAGGTGACATACAATCCTCCTTTGTTTATAAATAAAAAAACATACAATAGTTTAATGCCGATATATCAGTTTGACCACAAGATATTAAAGTTGATAGTATCCTAATTCCTAGAACAGTGGTTTTAAAACTCGGTCCTAAGAACCCCACACGGGTCACGTTTTCCATGCCACACAGCAGCTGCACTGTGTATCACCAACCTGTCACATTTAAAAAATATCTACAGGTGACCTGCAAAACATGAACCGTGTGGGGTCCTGAGGACCAAATTTGAGAACCTGTGTCCTAGAAGTATAGGGCTCCCCAAGAGACTTGGACTACAACTGCATATGGATAGGCAAAGATAATGGTTTCCAAATGCAGACTTCAAGGCACCCCAACAGTCCAGGTTAAGGAAATCTATGCTTAATAACTGATTACACTTTGCTTACATGAAAGCAGTGCCAGATCAGTAAATAAAGGTCTCTTTCTCACCCCATGTGCAGCCTTATAATGCTTGGAGTTTCTTTTCAGTAAAAAGAAACATAATACTTATGGTGCACTATGCCATGTTAAAAACAGCATGTGGGGATAACATACATACCAGATAAGATGGTTTAATTGTCCCACACAGTCACCAGGAAAAATTATAGAACCCAGGTATCCCTTCTCTCTGGGCTGTACAGGGCCACTGGACTGCTGCTTTAAATTAAAGCATCCAAAGTTTGGACTATGTATTGTGTTTTATTACATGTTCAACTATATGACTTAAGAGGCAGCAACATGTTCCAGAGTAGGGTAAATAGATCTTTCTAATCAAGAACATTTTTTCATCAGGGCAAGTCGATGATCATATAATAAATTAGAGAATACCCTACTTAAAGAAAATTGTACATGGTGGGAAATTGTGTCATTAGAGCAATATACAGTATATCAGCTCAGATTATACTTAAGGTCTTAGAAACGGTTAAAAAAAAGCTTCTATTAATTCCTCCTCAGATAGCTTTAAGATGATATGGAATTAAATTGTATCTAATTGTTAATTTTCCCTTATGTAATTCATTGTACAGAAGAGGCGTCGAGAAATTAAGAATTTCGAAGAACAAATGACTCATTTAGAATTTCTAATTAGTGCATTCTCTGATTTGGAAGTTTATGATTTTAGAGGAATGTATCATTAATAGGATACAGAAAAATGAAAAAGATAATTTAAAATCATAAAAAATAAAAATGTAAATCGAGATAAAAATTATGGTGGTCATTCCGAGTTGTTCGCTCGTTATTTTTTTCTCGCAACGGAGCGATTAGCCGCTAATGCGCATGCGCAATGTCCGCACTGCGACTGCGCCAAGTAAATTTGCTATGCAGTTAGGTATTTTACTCACGGCATTACAAGGTTTTTTCTTCGTTCTGGTGATCGGAGTGTGATTGTCAGGAAGTTGGTGTTTCTGGGCGGAAACAGGCCGTTTTATGGATGTGTGCGAAAAAACGCTACCGTTTCTGGGAAAAACGCGGGAGTGGCTGGAGAAACGGAGGAGTGTCTGGACGAACGCTGGGTGTGTTTGTGACGTCAAACCAGGAACGACAAGCACTGAACTGATCGCAGATGCCGAGTAAGTCTAGAGCTACTCAGAAACTGCTAAGAACTGTCTATTCGCAATTTTGAGAATCTTTCGTTCGCAATTTTACTATGATAAGATTCACTCCCAGTAGGCGGCGGCTTAGCGTGTGCAAAGCTGCTAAAAGCAGCTAGCGAGTGAACAACTCGGAATGACCACCTATGTGCTGGATACAATAAATATCATATGCAGTACTTCTCATAATGTTAATAATGGGAATTTTAGACCTACCAACACATTGATTAAATTAATAACAATATGGATAGAATCTCAAAGGTTGGACAAAGGAAATTGTTTAGACATGGGACTAATAAATCCTGGAATCAATCCAAAACTAGTTTGAAATATCCACATCATGATAAACCTTTTAGAGCAAGGAGAACTTTAAATCAAGAAAGATCAGTTAATTACCATAACATTATCCCATGTACAAGTGGAATACCCCTGTTAATAGACTGAGAGGTGATTGGAAGAGAGATAACTTAAGATTTTGAGATATGGAATCATTTTGAAAATTTGAGGAGTTTTGACAATAGTGATTGCTATGGGAGAAGTATTAAAATAAGGATCAATTGACCCAGAATATAGGACCTTATTCAGAGTTGGATGCAGATTGCTGCATTGCCAGATCTGGGCCACCCAGCATTAGGCCTCCTTCCAATGATCCCACTATTAGATTGTGGATTCATCGGAACTAAGCTTGACCACTGGCAGCCGAGCCTTGTTGCGCTGTCAGGCGGTTGGCCACCATTTTTTTTTATCTGAGCAGCTGCATGTGACATCATGCATCCACCCCGAAAACGGTCCCAATCCGCTCCCGTTTGGCCCACCCCCCAAGCGCCAAGTCAAAACCCCACGATCACCCGCCACCGTTAATCACATTGCTGTTGCATCCATTGGGGTTGCAACCGCAATGTGTTGGAGCGGGCAGCCACGATGTGGACACTGCATATGCGCAGTTTGCCTCCATCTGCAAACTGCGCTGCAGGCTGCATTGGCGGGTGAGTCTGAATGAACCCCATATTCCAGTATATAACTAGCACAACTAAGAGGCAAGAGAGATGGGAAGGTATATAAAAAATAGGATTTTGGTTACCTACCGGTAAATCCTTTTCTCGTAGTCCGTAGAGGATGCTGGGGTCCACATTAGTACCATGGGGTATAGATGGATCCACCAGGAGCCATTGGCACTTTAAAAGTTTGAGAGTGTGGGCTGGCTCCTCCCTCTATGCCCCTCCTACCAGACTCAGTCTAGAAACTGTGCCCGAGGAGAAGGACATCTTTGAGAGAAGGATTTAACACAGATAGTGGCGAGATTCATACCAGCTCACACATACAAGGCACATCAAGCTAACTAGCTTGAAAAACTCAGCAACTGCTGAAACATTACTTACAGTACCAAGTAACAATGCAGTACACAACTAAACAAAGTTGTACTGAACCAGATAACGGTTGCAGGAAAACGAAGCGCTGGGCGGGGGCACCCAGTATCCTCTACGGACTACGAGAAAAGGATTTACCTGTAGGTAACCAAAATCCTATTTTCTCTTACGTCCTAGAGGATGCTGGGGTCCACATTAGTACCATGGTGATGTACCAAAGCTCCCAGAACGGGAGGGAGAGCGCGGATGCTCCTGCAGAACTTAATGACTGAACTTCAGATCATCAGAGGCCAAAGTAACGAACTTGTAGAACTTAGCAAACGTGTTCGACCCAGACCAAGTAGCCGCTCGGCAAAGTTGTAACCCCGAGACACCCTGGGCAGCCACCCAGGAAGACCCCACCTTACAAGTAGAGTGGGCCATAACAGATTTAGGACACGGCAATCTTGCCATAGAATATGCATGCTGGATAGTGAACCTAATCCAGCGAGATATAGTCTGCTTTGAAGCAGGACACCCAATTTTCTAGGGATCATACAGGACAAATAAAGAGTCCGATTTCCTTTGATGAGTAGTCCTCTTCACATAGATTTTCAAAGCCCTCCCAACATCCAAGGACTTTGACGAAATTGAGGAGTCAGTAACCACTGGCACCACAATAGGTTGGTTGATATGAAATGCCGACACAATCTTTGGAAAAAACTGCTGACGTGTCCGGAGCTCAGCTCTATCTTCATGAAAGATCAAGTAAGGGCTTTTACAGGACAAAGCCCCCAATTCTGACACACGTCTAGCAGAAGCTAAGGCCAACAAAGTGACAGGCTTCCATGTAAGAAGTTTGACCTCGACCTCCTGTAGAGGCTCAGACCAGTCCGACTGGAGAAACTGCTACACCACGTTAAGGTCCCAAGGCACCATAGGCGGTACAAAGGGAGGCTGGATGTGCAGAACTCCCTACAAAAAGGTCTGAACCTCAGGGAGGGCAGCCAATTGTTTCTGGAAGAAAATGAACAGGGCCGAAATCTGGACCTTCACAGATCCCAACCACAGGCCCATATCCATACCTGCTTACAGGAAGAGGAGAAAATGTCCCAGTTGTAACTCCACCGCAGAAAACTTCTTGGACTCGCACCAAGAAACATATTTCTTCCAAATATGAGGGTAATGTTTAGACGTTACCCATTTCCTAGCCTGTATAGGGATAGGAATGACCTTCTTTGGAATGCCCTTCCGAGCTAGTATCAGCCGTTCAACCTCCATGCCGTCAAACGTGGCCGCAGTAAGTCTTGCTAGGTGAATGGCCCCTACTGCAGCAGGTCCTACCAAAGAGGAAGAGGCCTTGGCTCTTCCTGCAAGAGATGCAGAAGGTCTGCGTATCAAGCCTTCCTTAGCCAGTCTGGAACAATGAGGATCGATTGAACTCTTATTCTCCTTACGAGCTTTAGAACTCTTGGAATGAGTGGGAGTGGTGGACACACGTACACCGACTGGAATACCCACTGCTTATGGGTCCCTCGACCTGGAACAATAGCGTTGTAGCTTCTTGTTGAGACAAGAGGCCATCATGTCTATTTGGGGTAACCCCCAATGGTCTGTTATTTCCTTGAACACCTCTGGATGGAGACCCCACTCCCTAGAATGGAGATCGTGTCTGCTGAGGAAGTCTGCTTCCCAGTTGTCCACTCTTGGAATGAAGATTGCAGAGAGCGCCAACGCATGTTTTTCTGCCCAAAGGATGATTCTTGTCACCTCTGACATTGCAGCTCTGCTTTTTGTTCCACCCTGTCGGTTTATGTAAGCCACTGTCGTTACATTGTCCAACTGTACTTGAATGGCCTGATTTCTTAGAAGATGGGCCGCCTGAAGAAGACCGTTGTAGACGGCTCTTTGTTCCAGGATGTTGATCGGCAGGCTGGCTTCCAGACTTGACCACCTTCCTTGGAAGGTTTCCCCTTGATTGACTGCATCCCAGCCCCGGAGGCCCGCATCAATGGTCAGAAGGACCCAGTCCTGAATCTCGAACCTGTTGCCCTCCAGAAGGTGAGGCAATTGGAGCCACCAGAGGAGTGAAATCCTGGCCTTTGGCGACAGACGAATTCTCTGGTGCATGTGTAGATGAGCTCCTGACCACTTGTCCAGGAGATCCAGTTGGAAGGCCTGAGCATGGAACCTCCCGTACTGGAGAGCCTCGTAAGAGGCAACAATCTTCCCCAAAAGACGAATGCATTGATGAACCGACACCCGGGCTGGCTTCAGGACATCACCAATGCCTTTTCCTGCGGAAGAAACACCCTCTGCACTTCCGTGTCGAGGATCATCCCCAGAAAAGACAACCTTCAGGTTGGTTCCAAATGAGATTTTGTAAGGTTCAGAATCCAACTGTGGACTTTGAGTAGGCGGGTTGTGAGTACAATGGACTACAACAATGCTTTTATCAGTAAATAGTCTACATACGGAACAATGTTCACCCCCTGTTTTTGGAGTAGAACCATCATCTCCACCATCACCTCGGTGAACACCCTTGTTGCTGTAGAGAGGCCGAATGGCAGGGCGTGGAACTGGAAATGACAGTCCAGTAATGCAAAACGGAGATAAGCCTGATGCGTTAGCCAAATCAGAATGTGACGGTACGCATCCTTGATATCCAGGGATACTAGGAATTCCCCCTCTTCCAGACCTGATATCACTGCCCTGAGAGACTCCATTTTGAACTTGAACTCCTTCAGAAAAGGGTTCAGTGATTTTAGGTTCAGAATGGGTCTGATCGAACCATCCGGTTTCGGTACCACGAAAAGGTTCGAATAGTAACCCGTGGCTTGCGAATGAAGGGGCACTGGCACAATGACCTGTGCCTCCACCAACTTCTGAACCGCTGCATGTAGGACAGTCCTATCGGCCAGCAGAGCTGGCAAGCCTGATGTGAAAAATCGGTGAGGAGGGAGATTTTGAAATTCCAACCTGTATCCCTGGGACACAATATCCATCACCCAGGGATCCAGGCCGGACGATACCCAGACGTGACTGAACTATCTGAGCCTCGATCCCACTGGCCCCACCTCCAGGCCGCGTGGTCCACCGTCATGCGGAGGACTTCGGCATACTGGAAGCAAGCTTAGTTTCCTGGGAACCTGCTGCAGCAGGTTTCTTGGATTTAGCTCGACCTCCCCTAAAGAAGGTATTGGACAGCTTGGCCTTTCCAGGCTTGTTAGGCCGAAAGGACTGCAATGCTGATGAAGAGAAGGATTTCTTTGTAGCAGGTGCAGCTGAGGGAAGAAGCGGAGACTTACCCGCCATAGCCGTGGATATCCATGCATCCAAAGCTTCCCCAAAGAGAGCCTGACCTGTGTAGGGTAGGGACTCCACACTTTTCATGGATTCCGCGTCGGCCGACCACTGGCGCAGCCAAAGTCCCAGACGAGCTGAAACAGACATGGAAGAGATCCCCGCAGCCATTGAACCCAGGTTTTTCATGGATTCTGCCATAAAACCTGCTGAATTGTGAATGTTGCGCAAAATCAATTCAACATCACCCTTATCCATTGTATCCAAATCCTCCAGTAAGGTGCCTGACCATTTTACTATAGCTTTTGCAATCCATGCACTAGCAATAGAGGGGCGTAATATGGTCCCCGAAGTTGTGTACATTGATTTAAGCGTATTAATAATCTTTCGAACAGCCGGCTCCTTTAAGGCGGTAGATCCCAGAACAGGCAATACCACCTTTTTTGAGAGTCTGGACACAGATGCGTCAACAATTGGTGGGCTTTCCCATTTTTTCCTAACCTCCTCAGGGAAAGGAAACGCCACCTGGACCCTTTTAGGGATCTAGAATTTTTTCTCAGGGTTTTCCCATGCTTTCTCAAATATAGCATTCAATTCCTTTGATGCGGGGAAGGTTAGCATGGCTTTCTTATTTTCAGTGAAAAAAGCCTCCAACCTGCTCAGGTGTGCTATTAATTAATATTAAACACATCCCTGATAGCCTCTATCATCAATTGCACGCCCTTTGCAAGAGAGGCCGGCCCCTGCAACACATCCCCATTACCGTCTGTGGTATCAGAATTGGTATCCGTATCATTTTGCATGACATGAACAAGCGCACATTTGTGGGGGTATATAGCGGGGCATCCTGAGGTACTAGAATCGGGCCATACTGCCATAGAGTTCTGTAATACCTGGGTTGCAGATTCATTACTTGCAACCCTGTCTGAAATATGAGAAATCCAAGATTTGATAGAGGAAAACCACTCAGGTTCCCTAGCTGGAATCTTTGCTAAACCAGTGCTATCCTGATTACATGGAATGGGATCATCCTGGGTGGACATATCCTCCGCAGCATATGACACAGTGTCCCTGAACATAGCTAAAGGAGACCACAAAACACTCCACACACACACACACACACACACACACACACACACACACACACACACACACACACGGGAGAGCAGACAGAGTTTCCCCCCAAGAATGGCAAGAGAGACACAGATTGGAGCCAACCCACACACAGCGCTTCTAACCAAAGGGAGACCTCTTGTCAGCGCCGACTGTGCACCATAATAGGATACACAATCCTATTGTAGCCCCCCCCCCCCCCTTCTACAACCCCCTGGTACCATGAGAGATAGCTGGAGTTGCTGTGGAGGGACCTTCTTTCTCCTGATCAGTGCAGTGCAGGCAGGAAAATGGCGCTGAACACTGCTGGGTCAGCTCTGAGGAGAAGCTCCACCCCCAAAATGGCGCTGTCTTCCCACTCTTCCTCAGATTATACTGGCCTGAGGATTGATGCTGGCTGAGATCCTGGGACCCCGACAGGCTTTTTTGACCGGTGTAGGGTGTAAGCGCTGGCCCAGGGCACTCCTCAGCACGCCGCACTATGTACCGCTGAGCCATCCCGGAGCGCAGTTAATACTGTACTCCTACCCCGCTGCCGCCATCTTCACACCGGCCCCCCGCTTGATAGGGGGGTCGGTGACTTACTCACCACAATCTTCAGCTCTGTAAGGGGTTGGCGGCATGCTGCTGGGGTGAGCAATCCCCTGTGGCGGGGAAAGATCTATTCCCTCAGGAGTTTAGTGTCCTTTCAGCGGAGTAAGTGGCTCAGACCCCGCAGGGCGGATACTACTCCCGCCCTTAGTCCCACGCTGCAGGGAGGCTGTTGCCAGCAGCCTCCCTGTAAAATAAAAAACTCTAAAATAAAATTTTTCTAGAAAAGCTCTGGAGAGCTCCCCTAGCTGTGACGGCTCCTCCGACACTTTTTCTAAACTGAGTCTGGTAGGATGGGCATAGAGGGAGGAGCCAGCCCACACTCTCAAACTCTTAAAGTGCCAATGGCTCCTGGTGGACCCGTCTATATACCCCATGGTACCAATGTGGACCCCAGCATCCTCTAGGATGTAAGAGAAAAGTATAAACTAAAATGACTTGTGATGTGTTAACAACAATAGGGGGAAGAAGCTATTAAGATTTTTAATTTGAGTATTTATAATTTGAATGATGCAGAAAAATCAGTCCTTTTTAAAGGAACTGAAATTTTCATCAAATAAAATCAGTCACTTTGACCTTTTTATTAGTGATGAGCGAGGTTCGGTTTTACTCGGTTTTACTCGGGTCTCAAAACGGCATCTTATTGGCTATCCAAAACACGTGACATCCGTGAGCCAATAAGATGCCGTTTTGAGAACCGAGTAAAACCGAGTAAAACCGAATCCGCTCATCACTACTTTTTATAGATATACAAAAATACATTCACAAATTGTTTCGAACTACAATTTAGTAGATCCAAAAAACAAAATCAAAACAAAATCTTAAAAAAAAATCTACTTTCAAGTTCAACCCTTCTCATGCCAAAGATTGTTTTGCAAAATACTTTTATGAGACTGTTGTGGAGGATATTGATATTTGCCCCTACTTATTATAAATGAATTAATTTAGGGAAGAAAAGACAACTCCTTTTTATGGGGCACTCATATTAGTAATCTAAAAAAAAAAAAAAAAAATGAATTAATTTAGGGAAGAAAAGACAACTCCTTTTTATGGGGCACTCATATTAGTAATCTAAAATGAATTAATTTAGGGAAGAAAAGACAACTCCTTTTTATGGGGCACTCATATTAGTAATCTAAATGAATTAATTTAGGGAAGAAAAGACAACTCCTTTTTATGGGGCACTCATATTAGTAATCTAAAATGAATTAATTTAGGGAAGAAAAGACAACTCCTTTTTATGGGGCACTCATATTAGTAATCTAAAATGAATTAATTTAGGGAAGAAAAGACAACTCCTTTTTATGGGGCGAAACTGGATATGTTGTTGTTTTTATGAGTGCCCCATAAAAAGGAGTTGTCTTTTCTTCCCTAAATTAATTCATTTGTTTTTTACAACTCAGGGGAGCACCGCCGGGTTCTTTGCTGATTTGATGAGTTAGTACACTATTTCCCTTATAGGTAACGGGTATTACTATTTCTTTAACAATACTATCTTCATATTCCGGTTTTCATACATCAAATACCAGTAGTTAGGTAGCTCAGTGCGCCATTTCCCCCACAACATATCCAGTTTCCCTACTTATTATATGAAATTTAATTATTAGGGGCTTGTCTTTTAATATATTATATGTTTTGTGCGATTGGCTCAAATATTTAACAATTTGATGTAGACCAGAAGTATTTCATGGTGCTAAAAAATGCTGTGATGACCCTTGTGGTTCAGTGTGCCAGTGACTCTCTATAAGTTGCCCACTCAGGATCCAGCAAAAGATCTTCCTCTTGCATGTTTGACTGTTTGACTGGTGTTTAATTATTGTACATGCTTCCTTGGCATGTTTAAGCCCAACATTTACAAAGGCAATTATTTTAATAGCAAAACATATGGAGGTAAATGTAATAAGGTCCGAGCTGCCGGAGGTGCAGGACTTCGGGCGACAATGCCTGTATTTTTAAAAAGGCAATCCTTTAAATGATTGTTGCTTTAAAAATATGGGCATTCTCGCCCAAAGTCCTACATCTCCGGCAACTTGGACCCTATTACATTTACCCCATGGTGTTACATGTGTGCACCAAGTTGGTAGGCAGGTTATTTTTTAATTCAATGTTGTATTTATTTTCTTTCTAACGAGTGACATTAATACTGTAATAATTCAATAATATCTCCTTTTAGATTCATGGATGACTTAAAGGATATGCTTGGATTCACACCCTACAAATATTATTATTATATGTGGAAATATATTTCTCCTATACTTTTAATTATTTTGCTTATAGCAAGTATTGTCCAAATGGGCTTCACTCCACCAGGCTATTATGCCTGGATTGCTGAAAAGGTAAGTACTAAAAATCTGAACACAAAATATTTGTGGATGATTGCCTCACTAAAATAATGACAATGAATTTGTATATAGAGGTCGATATTATGTTGACACTGCTTATTGTCAATACAAATATACAAAGATACTATCTGCGCAATTCCCTCTTTTTATAAAGAGAAGAACAGAGAAAGTAGAAGGAAAAGATATGTGTATAGAAAAATGAATGGAGAAATGGAAAAATTAGAAAAAGCAACAATGAGAGTGGAAAAAAGGGGGTTGTCCAGAAGGTGCAGCCGATAGACAAACTAGTACCCTTACTAGCAATATTTAGCAGTAGACAAATAAGATCTTGGCGCACCAAATGGTAGGAAAGAAGTAGGAAAACAGTCAGACTGATTTTATCTAGGTGTATTTATTTTATATTAAAATTATATTGCAAAAAGTTTAAAACACACAAACTCTTTAAATGAGGAACATATATTTCATTTAGTTTAAAACATCAACATATATCATAACAGAATGATGTGCTGATCTTTATATTATGGTGCTTCATGCAACCATTAACAAATGCTGGATGGCGGCCTTAACGGCAAAGATTGTCCCGGGACCTGTTCATCCCACGCCGATAAAACTTAGTTTTACCATGTAAAAGTTACTTTTGGTATAAGCCTTTATGGCCGTGTATTGCCTTTTCCCACGCTGCTCAGTTTAGCAAACTTTACGGTGACCGCAAACTGCTTTTAAGTCACCTTTATTACAAGTTATTTCACCCTCTTTTGCAGCCACTTCCAATTAACAAGTTGTTCCTTGTACCTTCTATATTACTCACTATGCAATGTGTGGGCTGACGTTTGTGCAGTGGTGGTACCTGTGGGTGTAAAATCTCTACGTCCTCCGTCCTCTCCTTACCAGGTCCGGGCACCTCGCGGACCTCCGGTAGAACCGGCCAGCCGATTCCCAGAGCTACGATACAGCCCGTATCGTCTGGCCCGCACGCTGGAACGCAGGCCAGTAGCTTCCGGTTTCATTGCTCCCGGGGATGTGAGCAGCCAGTGGGTGGGGTTTAGCACAGGCTCCAGGCTTGGTGTACAGCAACCAACGCATTTCTCCCTTAAAGGGCTTCGTCAGGGATGGGTGCCATACCGTGAATAATGTCCTTTATACATTGGACTTTTCAATGATTGGTCCTAAAAGCGGGATCGTATTTCTTATTACATTAACTCTTTCCTCCCACAAAAAAATGATGAGATCGTGTATTTACTCTGAGTGGTTCATATTAAATACTCTATATACTCTATATAATCAATAATTCAATAAAAATTTATAAAATTCATAAACATTTAAAAATTAATAAAAATTAGTCTGACAATATTAAATAAAAAATAGTTAGAAATAGCAGAAGAAAAGGAGAGAAAAGATAAGAATGGAAAATAGATCTAGTTTCAATGAAGGGGTTTGGAAGATCCGTATTTATCATTGCTTATTATCTTCTTTCATTCTCAAAAAAGTAGAACAGTGCTTAATATAATGTTTAGACAAGAAGATGTTATACATATTTTTCATTATTCAAGAAAACTTGCGAAGTCAAAATCAATGTTGAGACCCTTTGGAGTAATGGTGTCCATTTGATAAATCCACCTTGCGTCCTCCTTTGATATTTCCGCTACTTTGTCCCCACCCCTCCAGTTGTTTCTTATTCTTTTTATACCTATACATTTTAAGCCCGTGGGGTCACTCTTGTGATGGTGTTTGAAGTGCACGGGAATACTATTGGTATCTATCTCATTTCTGATGTTTCCAATGTGTTCTGAGACACGTTTCTTCAATGGTCTAATAGTCCTTCCTATGTACTGCAATCCACAAGGACACTCCAGGAGATATAGTACACCCTTTGTATCACGTTATCTCTTCTTCTATCCTGAAGTTCTTCTTGTTTACATTCGAAGAGAAGGTTTGGAAATCCATTTTTCCTTCCATTATCCAGCCAGGTGGACTTCTCTTCTTTTTTTGTTTCCATTGGAAGTGCACTTTTCACTAATGATGATCCTACATAGGAAGGACTATTAGACCATTGAAGAACTGTGTCTCAGAACACATTAGAAACATCAGAAATGAGATAGAGACCCATAGTATTCCCGTGCACTTCAAACACCATCACAAGAGTGACCCCATGGGCTTAAAATTTATAGGTATAAAAAGATTAAGAAACAATTGGAGGGGTGGGGAGAAAGTAGCGGAAATATCAAAGGAGGAAGCAAGGTGGATTTATCAAATGGACACCATGGGGTTTATTTACTAATATTCGTGTTTTGACCGTTTTGAAGGGTGTTTGAACTCGAATGGTATCGGCTGCATTTTACTGCAACTTTTTTAATCCTGATACGATCATTCACTAAGCTGCCGAGTTTTGCACAATCGTTTTTTCCGATGTCTATGTGATTCGTAATATCAGGCAGTGTTTTTCGGGAGTGATGAGTAAAACACTGCCTGAAAAAACACAAGGAATCCCGGACGGATCTGTGAGATCCGTGCAGGGCTACATTGTGTACCTTAAAAAGTTAATTAAAGTCTTTAAAATTCAGAAAAAAATTGCGTGGGGTCCCCCCTCCTAAGCATAACCAGCCTCTGGCTCTTTGAGCCGGTCCTGGTTGAACAAATATGGGGAAAAAAATGACAGGGGTCCCCCCATATTTAATCAACCAGCACCGGGCTCTGCGCCTGGTCCTGGTTCCAAAAATACGGGGGACAAAAAGCGTAGGGGTCCCCCATATTTCTGAAACCAGCACCGGGCTCCACTAGCTGGGGAGATAATGCCACAGCCGGGGGACACTTTGATATCGGTCCCTGCGGCTGTGCCATTAAAACCCCAACTAGTCACCCCTGGCCGGGGTACACTGGAGGAGTGGGGACCCCTTCAATCAAGGGGTCCCCCTCCTCCAGCCACCGAAGGGCCAGGGGTGAAGCCCGAGGCTGTCCCCCCATCCAAGGGCGGCGGATGGGGGTCTGATAGCCATGTGTAAAAAATTTGAATATTGTTTTTAGTAGCAGTACTACAAGTCCCAGCAAGCCTCCCCCGCAAGCTGGTACTTGGAGAACCACAAGTACCAGCATGCGGTGGAAAACTGGGCCCGCTGGTACCTGTAGTAGTACTACAAAAAAATACCCCAATAAAAACAGGACACACACACCGTGACAGTACAACTTTATTACATACATGCACACCAACATACACACATACTTACCTATGTTCCCACGAGGCTCGGTCCTCTTCTCCATGTAAAATCCTTGGGGTACCTGTGAAAAAAATTATACTCACATAATCCAGTGAAGAATCCGGCCTTTGAATAATCCACGTACTTGGAAAAAAAATAAAACGCTAACCCGACCACGCACTGAAAGGGGCCCCATGTTTACACATGGGACCCCTTTCCCCGACTGCCAGGACCCCCCCTGACTCCTGTCAAAGAGGGTCCCTTCAGCCAATCAGGGAGCGCCACGTCGTGGCACCATCCTGATTGGCTGTGTGCTCCTGTAGTGTCTGTCACGCAGCACACGGCAGTGATACAATGGAGCGCCTATGCGCTCCATTGTAGCCAATGGTGGGAATTTTGCGGTCAGCGGTTGACCGAAAGTAACCTCACCGCTGACCGCAAAGTTCCCACCATTGGCTACAATGGAGCGCATAGGCGCTACATTGTATCACTGCCGTGTGCTGCCTGACAGACACTACAGGAGCACACAGCCAATCAGGAGGGTGCCACAACGTGGCGCTCCCTGATTGGCTGAAGGGACCCTTTTTGACAGGAGTCTCCCCTGACAGTCGGGGAAAGGGGTCTGATGTATAAACATGGGGCCCATGTGTAAACATGGGGCCCCTTTCAGTGCGTGGTCGGGTTAGCATTTTATTTTTTTGCCAAGTACGTGGATTATTCAAAGGCCGGATTCTTCACTGGATTATGTGAGTATAATTTTTTCACAGGTACCCCTAGGATTTTACATGGAGAAGAGGACCGAGCCTCGTGGGAACATAGGTAAGTATGTTTGTATGTTGGTGTGCATGTATGTAATAAAGTTGTACTATCACGGTGTATGTGTCCTGTTTTTATTGGGGTATTTTTTTAGTAGTAGTACTACAGGTACCAGCAGGCCCGGTTTTCCACCGCATGCTGGTACTTGTGGTTCTCCGAGTACCAGCTTGCGGGGGAGGCTTGCTTGGACTTGTAGTACTGCTGCTAAAAACAATATTCACAATTTTTACACATGGCTATCAGCCCCCCATCTGCCGCCCTTGGATGGGGGGGACAGCCACGGGCTTCACCCCTGGCCCTTGGGTGGCTGGAGGGGGGGACCCCTTGATTGAAGGGGTCCCCACTCCTCCAGGGTACCCCGGCCAGGGGTGACTAGTTGGGGTTTTAATGGCACGGCCGCAGGGACCGATATCAAAGTGTCCCCCGGCTGTGACATTATCTCCCCAGCTAGTGGAGCCCAGTGCTGGTTTCAGAAATACGGGGGACCCCTACGTATTTTTGGAACCAGGACCAGGCGCAGAGCCCGATGCTGGTTGATTAAATATGGGGGGACCCCTGTTATTTTCCCCCCCATATTTTTTCAACCAGGACCGGCTCAAAGAGCCCGAGGCTGGTTATGCTTAGGAGGGGGGATCCCACACAATTTTTCTTTCTGATTTTACACTAAACAGACCCTTTCCCATAGATAACCATGCACAGATCTCACTGATCCGTGCATGGTTATCCAAACTCGACTGGAAAAAGCAGGTCTATTTTATTGCTGCTTTTTTTAACGAATCAAAAAAAACAGACCCGCACTTGAGCACTCAGAAACTAACACCCAAATAAGAATGAATAGTGAATGCCCGTATTCTATGAAATAACAGCCGCGTTTGACCGATGGTCTATTCATTCGTATTTCGGAAGGCTGTCATTCAAACCATTACGAATAGACCAGACACTGCCGAGATTGGTGCTTAGTAAATTCCCGGATTGGGATTTAGAAAAAAAACACAAATCGGCCAAACTCAGATTTTTAGTAAATACTGGCCCATTGCTCCAAAGGGTCTCAACATTGATTTTGACTTCGCAAGTTTTCTTGAATAATGAAAAATATGTATAACATCTTCTTGTCTAAACATTATATTAAGCACTGTTCCACTTTTTTGAGAATGAAAGAAGATAATAAGCAATGATAAATATGGATCTTCCAAACCCCTTCATTGAAACTAGATCTATTTTCCATTCTTATCTTTTCTCTCCTTTTCTTCTACTATTTCTAACTATTTTTTATTTAATATTGTCAGACTGATTTTTAGGAATATTTGAATGTTTATGAATGTTATTAATTTTTATTGAATTATTGATTATATAGAGTATTTAATAATAACCACTCAGAGTAAATACACGATCTCATAATTTTTTTGTGGGAGGAAAGAGTTAATGTAATAAGAAATACGATCCCGCTTTTAGGACCAATCATTGAAAAGTCCAGTGTATAAAGGACATTATTCACGGTATGGCACCCATCCCTGACGAAGCCCTTTAGGGGAGAAACGCGTTGGTTTGCTGTACACCAAGCCTGGAGCCTGTGCTAAACCACACCCGCTGGCTGCTCACATCCCCGGAAGCCGCGAAACCAGAAGCTACTGGCCTGCATTCCAGCGTGTGGGCCAGACGATGAGGGCTGTATCGTAGCTCTGGGAATCGGCTGGCCGGCTCCACCAGAGGTCCGCGAGGTGCCCGGACCTGGTAAGGAGAGTACGGAGAGATTTTACACCCACAAGTACCACCACTGCACAAACGTCAGCCCACACATTGCATAGTGAGTAATATAGAAGGTACAAGGAACAACTTGTTCATTGAAAGTGGTTGCAAAAGAGGGTGAAATAACTTGTAATAAAGGTGACTTAAAAGCAGTTTGGGGTCACCGTAAAGTTTGCTAAACTGAGCAGCGTGGGAAAAGGCAATACACGACCATAAAGGCTTATACCAAAAGTAACTTTTATATGGTAATACTAAGTTTTATCGGCATGGGATGAACAGGTCCCGGGACAATTTTTGCCGTAAAGGCCGCCATCCAGCATTTGTTAATGCTTGCATGAAGCACCATAATATAAAGATTAGCACATCATTCTGTTATATGTTGATGTTTTAAACTAAATGAAATATATGTTCCTCGTTTAAAGAGTTTGTGTGTTTTAAACTTTTTGCAATATAATTTTAACATAAAATAAATACACCTAGATAAAATCAGTCTGTTTTCCTACTTCTTTCATACCATTTGGCGCGCCAAGATCTTATTTGTGTACTGCTTATTATCAGTATGCAGATGCAGTTGTAAAGCTACTTAAAGCATTTTAAGTCACCCAGCATTATAACTTTAAACATGCTGCTTTTACATCATGTGTAAAGTTCCATTACCGACCCAGCATACTGGCGCTGGCTTTGACGATAAAGGCAGAGTTGACATACTGATCATTGACTTGCCGTTTGTATTCCTCCCGCTTTGCATGAGCCCTCCTAATCAAACATACTTCCTATTTATAACAATAAAGCCATGTGTGTGCCAGGAACTTTGTTCTGCCAGCTTATGCCACCATGAGTCTTAGTGGCGGAAGCAGTTCCACCTCCATTGGTGCTTCAGTATAGGCTCTTGATAGGTTGATAGGTTATAGTCTGCTCATTTTCAGTTAACACAATTCAGCGAGAGCCACCTCAGCTTCATGTAACATGGAAGGGAGGCACCACCTAATTGCTACGGGTTAGTAACATGCATGATTAATGAATGATTGTTCAGAAGCAGGCAAAGTCTTTACATCAACACCCTAGGGACAAATATACAGAGAAATGTCACTATTGTTGAACTTATCCATAATAAACTTACAGTATACACCAAAACGCTCCTTTATCTAGATTTGTGTGTACCTTAGACTTGCAGTCCCTTTAGTTTGAAAAGACAGAATAGAGATGGTCAAGCATTTTTCAAGCAAGTACAGACAGAGGTGTAGCTAGGTGCCATGGTGCCTGGAGCAAGGGTATGTTTTGGCACCCTCCTCCTCTTTACTGAATTGGGGTCTTAGCCAACATGTGGTGGCATGTTACATTTGAAAAGAAACAATATTTAAAAAATCCTAAATTGGTGACTGGACCGGTTCTAGACCTTTTGGAGCTTAGGGCGAAAGTTTACTTTGAGTGCCACCCATGTTTAAACTAGGGTCAGTGTGTGCCGAAGCCTTGCAACAACAATATAGGGGCAGGACAGTACAGATGCTGTAATGGTTAGCATTCCTGCCTCATACTTGTAGGTTAATTGGATCCCAACAAAAACTAACTCTGGTGTGTGTGTGTGTGTGTGTGTGTGTGTGTGTGTGTGTGTGTGTGCGCGCGCGTGTGTGTGGTAAGGAATATAAATTGTAAGCTCCCATGGGACTGATGTGAATGGTGAAATATTCTCTGTAAAGCTCTGTGGAATATAAGTGCGCTATGTAAGTAACTGGTAATAAAAAATAAATAATGGCTTCATTGGGAAGGTGCATGGCCAAAAAATAGTACCAATTCACATTACACCACACAGTAGTACCACTTATACATGTTATGCCACACAGTAGAGCCCCTTATACACGTTATACCACACAGTGGATACCCTTATACACGTTACACTATGGTTGAGCCCCTTATACATATTACACCATGGTAGAGCTGCTATGTAAGTAACTGTATTCAACTATTTACTAGTTTAATTCAAATGAATTAAAACACTATATATGCCCTGACTGACCTGTCCACACAACCCCCGAATTCCTCAATGAAAATAATGCCACAAATGTGATCCCCCCCCACAGACCTGAAAACCCCCAAACTCTCATTGAAAATAATGCACCAAAATTCCCCCATTCAATAATCCCCCAATGCCTCAATAAAAATAATACCCTAAAACTGCCATCCCAGACCTGATAATCCCACTATGCGTGAAAGAAAATAATAGCCCAGAATTGCCTGAGGGGCAGAGAGAGCTGTGCCGCAGCAGCCTGATGGGCAGAGAGAGCTGCTGCAGCAGCCTGAGAGACAGAGTGAGGTGCTGCAGCTTCTAATGCAGAGAGAAGTGCTGCAGCAACTGGGGCAGAGAGAGGTGCTGCAGCATCAATGTAGAGAGAAGTGCTGCAGCAGCCATGGCAGAGAGAAGTGCTACAGCAGCCTGGCAGAGAGAGGTGCTGCAGCATCAATGTAAAAAGAAGGGCTGCAGCAGCCAAGGCAGAGAGAGGTGCTACAACAGACGGGGCAGAGAGAGGTTCTGCAGAAACGGGACAGAAAGAGGTGCTGCAGCAGCTAGAGCAGTTAGCTGCTGCAGCATCTGAAGTAGAGACAAATGTGCTGCAGGTTCCATGAAAGAGAGAAGTGCTACAGCAGCGAGGGTGGAGAGTGGTTCTGCAGGACAGAAGTAACTCTGCTGCACAGCTACAAGCTGCTCTGTTCCCTACCTAGTCTCCGAGTCAGTGTGTGCCTTTTCTGCTTCCCCTTCTTCTCTTGCTCTGCAAGTGCAGTGGCATTGCGCCCTCTAACTTTTTCGGTGCCTGGAGCTCGCGCTCCACCAGAGCCACCCTCACTATACTCCTGAGTACAGACATGTCCACATACAATGTAGGGCTGGCCCACAGGGGCAATACCTGGTGGGCTCTACTGTCAGAGAGCCACACCCCTTTGTCTAATGTCGGGTTACAAACAGTGCACTCAATTTAAACATTGTTAGTCTATTAGAGGGTCAAGTTACATGGTCACTAATGGCTGTCCAAGCCTCTGTTGGGGCTCTTCTCACCCCATGTAACTGGCCATACTTCTTAAGCATGGACCCCTACCACTGCATTCCCTCGGTGGGCCCTTCATGCCCCAGTCCAACACTGTTCACATAACTTTAGCAGGCCCCATGGAGATGCCACATAATTAGACATGGATCCATATCCACATACAGCGCTTAGGGAAATCTGCACGTACTGAATTCATGGTTTCAATGAGGATGATGAAATCTACAGCACTACACAATTACTAGTACCTGATGGTTTTTTTTTGTCTATTCACCTGTCAAGCTAATGCTACTTCATCCATTAGTGTTGTTGCAGCAATATTATAATCAAGTCTCTGCCATCTATTCAGATTACTTATTTGTCATTTCCATTTGGGCTACTGCAGGAAAGAAGATTACCACTGGATTTTTTAAAGGGGTAATCAATGGATATTGCACTGTTTGTATATCAATACATGTTATGTGGAAAAGTGACTTTTGTCCTTTAATAACACTGTCAAGACACAATTCTCTTTTGTTCTTGTTTATACAACACTTCACTGTTTATGCCACTCATGCATTTGCTACTAACATTGTCACGCCACGTCTGTACGCTATCTTTAAGTATACACAGTTGTAAGCCTGATGCAGAAATACAGCTGTTTTTTAGTTGGACATATCGAGAGATAAGTGCAACTCAGATTACACACATAAGTACGCTTAATAAGACACTGAGCTGTTCACAAAAGCAGTTGCATGATGTGGTCCTTAAGTAGTTATACTATAGTCTTCATTTCCTAGCCAATGGATTGCTATAGGTGGCTGAAGTCTGGTGGAACATAGGGTAAAATAATGTACAGTTGATAAAAACAATATTATAGGTATTTTCTTTTATCTATGTAACCATGTTTGGACTATTTTATCTGTTTATGTTTTTCTTCTATTAGGCCGCTGAGGAACGTCTAAGTTATCCAACATGGGGACTTGCTGTGTGCATATCACTCATAGTATTAGCATTGGTACCCGTTCCATTGGTCTTTATTGTTCGCTTCTGCAATCTCATCGATGATAGCACTGGGAGCTTGGCTGCTGTCTCTTATAAAAGAGGGCGCATCATAAAGGAGATATCCAACCCTGAAGAAGATGATGCCAGTCTCATTCATGAGAAGATTCAAAGTGAGACGCCATCTCCGAACATTGGAAATAGTATTTACAGAAAACAAAGTAGATCACCATCTTTGAAAGTGGATACCGCTCCCAATGGACGTTACGGCATTGGGTACTTAATGGCAGATATGCCAGACATGCCTGAATCAGACTTGTAATTGAGATAACAGAATTGCTATTATTTTCTCCTTGGCACTGCAAACTAGCTCTTCTTAAGTGAAGAGGTTGGCTTTAACGCTTGTGAAGCACTGACTGCTGTCCAATGTTCTCAGGACTGAGAACACATGGTTTGAGAGGGGCATTGTGCATTGTTACCAGAAGGCATGAGACTTTTATGTTCTGGATATGGCTTTAGCCCTTAGCACTTTCTAGGACCTTAAATACTGAATGTGTCTTACCTCTCTGTGCCTAACTTTCTCCCAACAACAAGTGGCAAATGAATTACAGACATTTGTCTTTTACATGTGTAGTAAATTCCATAATTCTTAACACATTATCAAAACAATCAACCATAAGGGCAATGAAATTAAAAATGCAGATGAAAGCAAACAAATTGGACATGGGAACTTGCTGGTCCCTATATTCCCTTTAAGCCATATGAGTGGTTTGTGTCTGAGCTACAGTATTATCATATATTATGGATGTTCTTCAATATGTTAATAGTAAATAATCTGTTCTGCTGTGTTGCTCAGTTGAAGCTCAGGGCTATGAAGCAACGGATCCATTTTAACGTCTTAACAGTAAAAGTTTATTTTCTGTGATTTTATTTGATTTGATTATCTGGCTCTTCATCAGTATTATTAATTATCATGTCAGTGTGTCACAATCAGTCAGTGGTTAAAATGTAAAGCAAAGCTTTTCTCATGATTATACAGTGTTCCCATGACCAGAACTGGCTTTTGCTAGAGAAAAGTACAGTATGGCACTGAGGTGCCAAATAAAAGATCTGCAGTTCATGTTAACTGTTAGGATCCTCCAAAATATTTTGTATATGGAAGAACATCATAACAAGACAATGCAATTTGTGCCAAATAAAACGGATTCCTGTAAATGTGGATATGAGCATTTACATACTTACCAACCAACCAACCAACCAACCAACCAACCAACCAACCCATTCCAAGCTGAATATGTACTGTTATATTTCTGTTTAATTAATACATGCCTGCTGATTAGAATGCAGAAACAGTTCTAGAACCTCATTGCTTTCAATCACAGATGTTAAAATTCAGAAGGTAAATGTTTCTATTTTTTACACACAGTGCAAATAAGTTTATATTGTTGTTCAACTTTCAGATTCTCACATAACAATACCATGAACTATTGTTTGTAATACAATTTGCACAATGATAAGAATGTACAACTGTTAGATGTACAGTATATAGTTTTCCTGAAGTAGCTGAATATTAAATTGACCAAATAATAAAACCCTAGAGCTTTTCTGGCCGCAAATGGGCTACCAGACAAATAGAATAGACATTTAAGCACATAGATTCGGGTAAGGTATTAGCCAAGATACATACACTCAGATATAATAGATTATATATATAGCACTTAACATGTAGCTCAAATTTGTCTTTTGTATCACTACAGGTAGAATTATTGCAGTGTGTCATTCCAAATATGTAATTGGTGATACATGAACTCACTTTGGTTTAGTTTTTAAGGCAGTTTAGAGGACGATTTGCCTGCATAAATTAGTATTGTAAAGTCAGATTGAGTTTTACTCACTCTCTAATTTAGTACAATATTATAGAAGCAGGATTTAATATTTCAGCTCCGGCAATACTGAGCACCATAAACTAGAGAAGCATAATTGCTGGAGACAGTAATTGGCTGGTTATTACACATACAGTTAGAAAGAGGTATTAATTTCAGCTTCACTGGTAATACATGCGGTGAGACAATATATTAACAGACTTTCCTCCAAGCTAATCAGCTCCCTTTGACTTCCAATGATATTATAGCTTTTATATTTTCTTATGGCTAATTTTGTTTTAATATTAATTTATATAGCTGAAAATGTATTATTTTGTCTTTTGTGCAGGTATAGCCCACGTTGTTGTCTATTCTCTTGCTGGCATCATACTAAATTAAAGAAAAACATAATACAGTGGTCTAAATCTGTATTTAGTACTAAATATCTGTTTTCTGCTTCTGAAAGTTATGTAAAGCTAGCGAAAAAGTTATTCTTTTACTAATTTCCAAAAAGGTGATTCATTTTAATACATACACCTGCACTTGATTGTACTGTACAATATAAAAGCCAATAGGGTACATTTATGTTATTAGGCCTGATAGTGGTTATAGATTTAAAATAAATGAGTGTACTTATTATTTTCATATGTCTCAGTTGTATAGGTAATTAGTAAAGTATAGCACTTAAATGCTGAGGTGTATAATCTGTCCCCTTATTTGCCGTGGATGTATGACTTAAAGTTGTATAGTTCGAGTAAAGAACTTGATGTTAACTAATAACTACCAAATGATGTGATCTTCTCTCAAGTTATGGTATGTTACAGTGAGAATTAAAGCGATTATGCATTGTGCAGTTTTTCCATCTTGTGTTTGTTGAAACTCCTTGGTATTTATTGTGGTTACATCATGTACAACATGTAGTATATTTATACAATCTACTTGTACTGTAAATATGTATATTACTGTACCCTGACTAAAGCTAAAAGACATATTTCAAGCTAGTCGTGGAAGCAAAATTTCTCTTTTATCCAAAGAGAGCATATTTTTTGAGTTCTTGTGAAAATATATACAGTGTAACATGCATTAACTATAAAACCAAACATATTTTTATATGTTCCTCTTGCCCTTCTAACCTAAAGTTTAGCTACTGACTGTCACTCATCTTCAACCATAAATTAATTTTCAGTTCTGTGCATGTCCTGTATATCAGTACATCATGCCTAATTTGTACTATAATGTCTGTTATTAAAACATTAACTAGAAGTGTACTGTTGCTTTTCTTTTGTATGTTATTATGTGTATTATGTCTACAGTATTTCTGTTTAATTTTGGAAGTCTCAAAGTTAAAGATAATGGGCAGTGTTAAGCTGATATCAAACTTACAAAATGTAAAATTGACAAAAGAAATAATCTCAAGAATTGTCAGTAATAGGAATAAAAGAGCAAATGATATATTGCAGTTGATTTCCAAACATATGCTGGCCATACACTAGGTTGATATCGTGTAGGAATACACGATATCGACTCGTCCTTCGACCCATCACATGCACATCGTGCATGTTTTGGGTGCGGATGCAATGTGCGGCCCCGCGGGTCGTACATCGCATCAGCTGATCATATGTGCTGCACATACAGATGGAGCTACGCTAATTGTGGCTCCATCTGCGACTGAATGCGCCTGGCGAGTCGGACCTCCGGGTACGAATAGGACGCTTGTGCATTGTAGACGCGCATGCGACCCATTCAAAGTGAATGGGAGCATCTCTGTGCGTTCCCTGGCGGGCAGCACGCCAGGCGCACCTGCCTGTGATGTAGCCACGCTCGATGAGCATGGCTCCATTTTTATGATCAGCCGATCCCGGCCGCTGGCAATTGCGGACAATATATTGCATGCCCGGTGGTTGGCGGGGGGGATTGTAGTACGACGGCAATTGCAGAGGTGTGATAGATCATACAGTGCTAAAGCACCGTAGAATCTATCACATGCCCGGTGGCTGGCAGGGGGGATTGTAGTATGAGTTGCACCTAGTGCAAGTCGTACTAATGTATAGCCAGCATTAGTGCTGCGACTGCGGGGTACGTGCAGGCGTGCCACAGGTTGATGGTCAATGTGATAGGAAAAAACAGTGCTGGATGCTGAAACTCATAAATATGTGGCAAGCATAATCACACCCCTGTCTGCCACCACATACTGTAACTGAGCCTAAGAATAACATTGTAAGCACAATTGACTTTAATATTTTTCTGAACTCAAGAAGAAATTTTTGTCCTAGGGGTGCCATGAAAAAAATGCTGATACTCTAGAACGACGTGCTTCAAGACAGTTTGGGAACCACTCATATAGTGTATTTTTTTTTCTCAAGCTTTTTTCTGGACATAGTCACTGCAATCAATTTCCACTAGATGGTACTATTGTATAACTAATGTAATTTGTTTTATTCTCAAAATAAAAGGCATTGCTTCCTGATTTGATTTTATGGATAGATTTAAAACAATGAACTTAATACCTGGACTTGAACAATTCTATAAAAATAATATTTAAATTTGCTTATGTGCCTTAGATCAAGAATTAAGCTTCACTTGACAGGTTTTTATTTTATTTTATTTAGAAATTAATATATTTTATGGCAGATTACCATCAGCTTGGGTTGCAGTGACTGACATATAGTAGAGTGAGCATTGCAGTGACCTCTGTAAAATGCAGTAAGCATATAGTGATTGCCATACAATACAGAACGCATCAGTGACCACCATACAATACAGAAAGCATTGCAGAGAGTATCACAGTGGTCTCTATAACATGCAGTGACTGTCATGTAATACATTGCAGTTAATGCCATATAATGCATAAAGTATCGCAGTGACTGCCATATAAGGCAGAGAGCATCACAGTTACCAACCAAAAACAGATAACATCGCAGTTTTGTAGGCTAATGTATGTAAAATTTGTTGGAGCTGAATCTGTAGGATCGCTCTTCTTTATTAGTCCTTTGCTCATGTGCAGGTCAAAGGCAGTTTATGTGCATTTCTGTCACTGAGGCCGGGATGTAATGAAGTCCGACTTTAGCGGCCATGCAGGATTCTGGCCAAACTCTGAATTTTTTTTTAAAGGGCCAATCACGTACAAGGTTATACCATGACTTGTACATGATTGCCCCTTTAAAAAAAAATATGTCAGAGTTTGGCCTGCATTCCGCACAGCCGCTGAACCTGGACTTCATTACAACCCACCCTGGATTGGAAACTGAGAAGTCACAGCATTGCTAAGATAGCTAGATATCGCAAAGCTGTCCCTACAAGAAGAGGATAAAGCAGGATGGATGTTCCCATAGGTAAGAATGGGATTATTGTAATTTAATTTCTTCCTTTGCAAGAGAGCAAGTTGGAAGAGAAAGATATGTGTAGTTAAAATATAACCTTTATTAAATATGCATTTAACATTTTTTTTTAAGACTGTTATTATTCAATTTATTTAAAAATAATTTGTGGTTCTATATTCATGCAAACATATATTGTAACTAACCTACCACTAATAATTATCTCATGTAGGTATAGTTGACATTGATTGAGTAACAATGTCAACCGGGTGATAATATGTGAAACAGAGGGGTAAACAGTGTGTGGTTATGTTATGTGACAATTTTCATAACCTTAAGTCAGCAGGCACAAAAGTGAAGATTTTAACACTGCAATATTGGAATGTTATTCAGTCTCAATAATAGTATTGAAATCCTCCTGCAGTAAAAGAGGGAGACTTTTATTATAGCCCCATGGTACTCAAAGTCCGTCAGCAGTGCAGTACTAGGTGAGATAAATACAGTAACCATATAATCTTTAAAAGGGTGTTCCCCCCAGAAATGCTATTGACTTAAAATGTAAATTAAAAAAAAAATACATGTAAGATTGTCATACACCCTGCATAATCTGCAGAGGTTGCTAGGCAGCAAATGTTTTTGTATACCAACTGTTAATGGTGTTGGTTAATTTACAGATTCTTAATTGTCTGTGCTGTTACACTTATTCATAGACTTCATACATTGAGAAGAAGCTTGAAGAGCGATAGTACACAATTAGTCGCAGTTTGTCACCACTTGTTTTTTTGAATGTCCCTATGAATATGTATTGCCAATGTTAAATAGCTGAATATGACTTGGTAACCTTCACAGATAGATAGTACATACTTTATAACTGTCGGTTAGGTTTTCATGCAATAGAGGTTATATTTTGAAGGTAGTGGTATCAGCAAATGTCCTTTATTTAAGTCATATAGAAATATGCTCAACCTGACATCACCCACTTATAGATAGGTTGAAATAAACACATATATCCAGAAAACATGTGCTGCAGTGAGGTGAGGCAGAGCCTTTCCTTTCATACTACAGTATAAGCCAAAGTTTTGACAATATAAAGTATATGAAAAATGCAAAGAATAATATTATAAATATCTTCTTTGCATTATTGTAATAATTTTTGTAGTCAAAACTCTGGGTTAAAAAATTCTATCTGGGAGATCTACTAAGCTTTAGTACAGGGTGTATGACAATCTTTTTTTTTGTATTTCGATTTTCGGTCAATAGCAGTTTCTGGGCGGGACACACACCCTTTTAAAGATTATATGGTTACTGTATGTTCTCACCTAGTACTGCAATTTATTTGAGTTACTTTTGGTGCTTTATAAAAGGTTCCCTCTTAGACTGCATGGGGGATTTAAATACCTATTATTAAGATTGAATAACAATCCAATATTGCAGTTTTAAAATCTTTACTTTTGTGCCTGCCAATTTAAGGTTATAAAAATTGTCACTTAACATAACCACATACTGTTTACTCCTTCTTTTTCACATATTACTCGGTTGTTTCTCAATGTCAACTATACCTACATGAGATAATTATTAGAGGTAGGTTAGTTACAATATATGTTTGCATGTATATAGAACCAAAAAATATTGTAAAATAAATTGAAAAAAAAACAGTCTTCAAAATATTTTTTTGTGCATATTTTATAAAGGTTATATTGTAACTACACATGTAGCAAAGAGTGACTCCAAAAAGGACTATCTTTCACTTCCAGCTTGCTCTCTTGCAAGGGAAGAAATTCAATTACAATTTCCATTGTTTTTTTGCCTCTAGGGAGCAACACCAACAAAGAGGAATTCTTGTAGATATCCATACCAGGAATACTAAAGTAGGTTACATAGAAGAGGTATTTAGTGTCTGTGCAGGATTGTCACCATTTATTTTGGACAAGTACAGTATGAGATGATATCCATTAATAATTACATCCACCCCCCCATCCCCGCTGCCTATCCCTAACCCCCCCTCCCTGCAGCCTAACCCTAACCTCCCGGGATGCCGCCTAGCCATAACCTCCCGGCACTCATCCTAAACCTAACATCCCCACCCCCACACAGCTTACCTCTGCAGTGCCGCTGTGTTTCCTTGTTGGGATTTCAGCACTGGGATGCTGCTCCATTTCTGGATGCCGGTGTCGGCATTCAGACTAGTGTTGGGATGCCGGCTTCGGTATTTTGACTGCTGGGTTCCCGACAGCCGGGATCCTTCAGGGTATATTTACAAAGCGTCGGGTTGTAAAACCTAGCACTTCTGATTGTGTTTACTATTAATGCAAGGCTAGTCAAAGCATTGGCCTATTAAATATAGATTATAAACACAATCAGAAGCACTGGGTTTTACAGATGCCTCTGAGGATGGACCAGCAGGTCCAAAATGCATTAGGATGGTGACGCTGTACCTCTTTATGCATGCTAAAAAAGGAAGTCCCTATACTGACCTAGGATTGCTGATTCTAGTAAACGAGACATAAATTCTGCACATCTATATTACCTGGTCAGGTTAGACATGTTGTCTCCTGAGATGCAAGTCATTCCAGGGGATTTCTCACCTATTTGGTGATTTATATGTTTTAAATGTGATTGTTTTGGAGTAATAAAGTGTTTTTAACAAACGGTGTTGCACTATTGCTGTTCTCTGATTACTCCAAGGTATTAATCTAGAAAGAGTAAACACAGAATCTGCAATTGTGAAAAGAGCTGGAGAAAAAGCCACAAAGCTTACCACTTTTATCTATACTCTAAAGGAGGCAAAGCTACAGAGGTTGGACGAGGGGAACTGACACTACACCTCAGCAATATTTTTTTCATGTACAGATTTTTTATTATGACTTTTTAATTTTTTTATTGAGACTTGCTATAGACTCTGCAAATTTTTTGTGAGACTGGTGAAAGCTTACCTATATTACTATAGGCTGCTTTCTGGTTATATTTGCACAGAGTATATACTATAGATTGCTTTTTTGTAACCCAATAGTTAGTAAATAAACCATTTTTATAGTTAATTGGAATAAAACATTAACCCTTTACCCTCTTATTCTTAAAAGTACTACTTTAAGCTATACCCATTCTCCCATACCTTAACATAAAGGTTGATTCCCCCTATATACTCTAAGCTACATGAGTTGATCTCATCTGTTCCTCTTGATTCTATACAGTCAGACACGTGAGTAGGAGGTGGCATCAGAAAAAAAACTAAGAACCTATTGCAGCATCACACAGCTGGCATCATGGCTCTGGCTCCCCTACTGGCACACAAATGTCACTCAGTGTTAGGAAAAGGTAAGATCCTTGGACTTGCTAGCTGCTGTAGAGAGCTCCAATGTTAGATCCTTGGACTGCAAAGTGCCTTGGAGAACTCCAGTACTACTTGAGAATGTAGCAGCCTTGGATTTGCTTGAAGTCATGAGAAGCTCCGATTCTATTAGAGTGATACTCCTAGAGCCCTCAAGAGGCATGTCACCATTAGCAACCCCCTGCTGTTCCCTGGGTGCTTGTTGCACACACTGGTACTTAGGGAGCCACCTGGACTTAACTCCTCCAGGAGTAGGAGCTCGCCCAATAGACCAAGGTCCTGAATTACATAGAACAAAGACTGGAGAGAGAAGATACAGCGGTGTCTTAGTAGCTAAGATCAAACTTCATTAGACCTTGGTACCACTGAGTCCTTTGTGATCCTCCTGTACCAGGGGCTGCAGAGAGGTAGAGTAAAACATAGGCAGAAGAAAACAGACCAGTATGTCAGGAATGGCTGCAGCTCAGCTGTGCAGGGTAACAGCAGTCATGTCATGTATACTTGTGCAGTACTAGCTTGACCTTGCAGGACATCAGCAGACAGGTCAGATATGCAGGATTGGCTAAAACGTGGCCTTGCAGGATGTCACTAAACAGGTCTGGTATGCAGGATTGCCAGAAGCTGGGCCTTGCAGGATATTAGCAGACAGACAAGGTGGGCAGGATTGGCCAAAGCTTGGCCTTGCATGAGGTTAGCAGACAAACCTGGCATGCAGCATTGACCGAAGCTTGACCTTAACAGATGTTAGCAGGCTGACCAGGCATGCAGAATAGACCAAAGTTTAGCCTTGCAGGATGTTAACTGACAGGCCAGGTGTGCAGGGTTGACAGAAGCTTGGCCTTGCAGGATGTCAGCAGACAGACCAGGTTTTCAGGAACAGCTGCAGTTGGCAAAGGAATCCAGGAAGATCCAAAGTACTAAACAGGGCAAGAAGAGCTCACAGAGTAACTGAGGACTACAACTGGCAAGGTCAGGCAGGAGTTTCTGGGAGACAAAGGGGAGGAGAGCCAATCCAGAGGCCCGCTGGAACAAGCCACTTCTAAATTACAAATTCCGTGCGGCTGAAGTGCTGCACTTCCCTGCCGATGGCCCACTGCCAGGAGGAAGCGCTATGATATCCTGGTCATCTAGCAACGACTAGCGCTGAGAGGCTGCAGTGTCTCGTAATACCCAGGGGCACATATCCTGCCAGTCTTCCCTTAGTTTTGTACCTGACTTTTCTCTTTTTTTTTAAGGCACCTCCATAAAAGGATTATACACAGCAACAGAAAAACATGACATATCAATTTTACAGTAAATATGAGTTGAAATATCTATTGGACAACATGGAGCAATACACAGAGAAACTACAGTAGGTACAGTAGTATGTGAACTGGAGGTAATGGTTGGTGAATTACTGACAGGCAAGTGGATGTGAGTCACAGGGAGGGAAGACAGTGGAGCACTCAAAATCCTGTACAAATGGAATGGTGAGCATGCAGTGGCTCTGAAGGGGACTAGAAGACAAGGAAAAAGAAGCACTTGACTCAAGGATAGTGCTGTGGAACTACATGAGGAAGGAGGGCCTTGCCTGTGAGAGACTATCCATGCAGAGCAAATGGTTAAATTAAAGTCAAATGTCCGAGATACTTATTAAGCAAACTATGCTCCAGTAAGGATATACTTAAATCTTGAACTGATTTTTGTACTTTGAAAAAGCATCTCTGGAGGGAAAACATAGTTCCAAAATAGTAACTGTAGTTTTATATATATATAAATATATATATATATATATATATTTTTTTTTTTTTTTTTTTTATAAAGTAAGACTCTTATTGGTCTTTTAAATTGAGGAAAGATCCAAAGATCCCCTAGACTGTGTCCTTTAGTATGTCTCTAAATTTCTTGTCATCTATTTCAACAAGACAGCACATTATATAAACACACTTTCACTCATATCATTTTTCAACTTTCCATGTTTTTGTATGAGAAATGAAACATCCTATTCTAGTTAACAAACAGCTTTGGCTTTGCTTCATATGAAATGGGATTTAACACAACAAGCAAATAGGTCTCATTATAAAAGTATTGTCTTCTAGAATTCCATTATATATGTGTGCAGTACAAATGTTATTCACAGTATAGTATGATCAAAAGAACAATCCTTTGTGAACCTGTAAATCTAGATTTTGACAGCATTTTACATAAAACATGATGCATAAATTGCTATCCGAGAATATCCTGTTGGCTATTTTCCATTAATACTTCAATATGACTTCTGGCTTATTTCAATATTTAAAATATTTCTGTAATTGTATCACATGGTTTTTAATTCATTTCCTGCATTGTATTCCAGTTTCTCTACTGGGAATGAAATGTGTTTTAAGAATATATATATATATTTTTTCTAGTGCAAAAGTGCTTCCTTTGTGACCTGAGGCTTGTGTGTTATTTCATTATTCGTGATCAGAATTTTTAAACTGAAAAGTAGGAATTACTGGAAGCCAGTGCAAAAAGTAAAGTGTGTTACTTGAATTATAAATTTATACTGATGATACCTGTGCAGTGATTGGCAATATCTGAAGGCAGTTTTCAATGTTACTTTGCTATCAAACATTGCCAATCGCACAATTGGTACGACCGCACCTTGAATATTGTGTTCAGTTCTGGGTACCGGTCCACAAAAAAGACATCTTGGAACTTGAAAGGGTTCATAGGCGAGCCACCAAATAGTAATAAAGAAAAGTTTTTCAAACCAGCGCTCCAGCCCAGCAGCGCTGCAACCTCCGCTGAAGTGGTCACCCCCATTTCCAAAAAGACCGCCAATAAGTTCACAAAATGCAGATGTGCGCACCCCCTGGGGTCATATGGGGTCAATACTTGAATATTAACTTTGAGGGAAATAGTCAATTACTTTTAATCCTTCCTTAAGAATCAAATCAAACTCCTCTGAGTAACAAGGGGCTCAAGCAGTCTCTCAACTGCCAGGGTACGAATTTCTAAACTTTTTGGATCCCACCTGAAATTGATATTTCCCGCATTTAGAGTCATTTAGTTTTGTCTTAACGCGTTACAGCATAAAGGGAGCCGACCCCTGATTTGATTCTTAAGGAAGGATTAAAAGTAATTGACTATTTCCCACAAAGTTAATATTCAAGTATTGACCCCGTATTACCCCAGGGGGTGCACACATCTGCATTTTGTCAATTTATTGAGCCACCGAATGGGGTTAGAGGCACTGGATTATGAGGAAAGGCTTACTGGGTTAGATATGTTCACACTTAAAAGGCCGCTAAGAGGAGACATTATTAATATTTACAAATATATGAAGGTACAATATAAGGATCTATCAGGAGATTTGTTTATTGAAAAATCTCTACAGAGGATACGTGGACACCGTCTGAGGTTAGGGAGAGAAAATGTCATACCCAATGGAGGAAAGGGTTCTTCACAGTAAGGGCAGTAAGGATTTAGAATTCACTGCCTGAGAAGATAGTAATGGTGGACTAAATCAATATGTTTAAAAATGGATTAGATAAATTCCTAACTGAAAGAAATATCCAAGAATAAAGCATTTAAAGTGAGTGTATTTTAGAAAAAGCATGATTTATATATATTTTTTTTTATAAAAGTTTTTTATTGACAGGTAAACCTCAAAGTCATTCAAATTATTTATATTTTAATGCACCCTACACACTGTGAGACAGCAGCAATTTGGACAATGAGCGATAAATTGTTTTGCATTTAAAAATGACAGGAAACCAATGATGAACGACTGTGGAGATGCTCCTCATTCATCTTTGGTGCCTACACACTAAACGAAATGAACAATATATTGTTAATTTCTGAGCGATATCGCCCGTCACTGTCGCCCATTGTGTAGGGTGCATCAGTTAAACTTAGGGGTCTATTTACTAAGCCTTGGATGGAGGTAAAGTGGACAGAGATAAAGTAACAGCCAATCAGCTCCTAACTGTCATATCACAGACTGGGTTTGAAAAATGACAGTTAGCAGCTGGTTGGCTGGTACTTTATCTCCAGCGATTTTATCTCCATCCAAGGCTTAGTAAATAGACCCCTTATTAACTTAACTTCATCTGGGTCAGTATAGTAAAATAGTGTTAAACACAGATTAGTGTTAGAATTATAAAAAAAGATTGAACTAGATGGACATTTTGACTTATTTCAACCTCAATAACTATGTTTACTATGACCCCATCCGTATTTATAACCAGCCCCAAACTGTATGAGACTGACAAAAATTTGGGAGGGCACAGTACACATTATTTTACCCAGACAACTAGATTGCACCCAGTTTTAGTTATTATTTGAATTACTGTACTTTAAACAGTGTCAGAGCGGTGAAGCCCGAAATCAATGGGGAGCAGAGAGTAGATGCTCAAAACATTGAACACAGATGGTTCAACCAAAATAACTGAGGTACTAATTAATTCACCTGTACTCAAGCATGGCTAGCCTTAAAACCTGGACTGTTAGTGTGCCTTGAGGACAGAGGTTGGGAAACACTGCCATAAAGGGATTGTGGAGAGGGTTAAAATGGGAATTGACAAATAGGATTTTCAAGCCTCTCAGATTCCAGAGAAGAATTTAACAGTGGGTAGGAGTGTGATCAATTAGCTCCTATCTTACTGGGGAGACAGAGCTATTTATGATGGATAGTTACGTTCAACAGATCCCTCGCTCCATAATACAAAACATTATTGCTAATGATATTCTTTTGATATTCTATGCACTATAAATCATTGAGAGATACAGTATCTCCTGCAATATACAATTTACAATCGAAAGTGTAACCTAGAAATATATGTACAATAAAGCTAACTGTTATGGATGTGTATATGCCGCAAAACAAAGTACATAATTAAGTACAGTATCATAAAGGCAGTGAAAGCTGCACAATTATTAAGGGGTGATTGCATCCTTACCATTATAATTATGTAGATACAGTATATATAAATTAAAGATTGCATAAATTAGCACATAAAGTTTTGCAACCTACAATTTCTATCCCCATAATATTATTTGCAAGGAGACTTCAAAAAGACCACTATATAAAACACTGGGCAATGGGGGTAATTCCAAGTTGATCGCCGCAGGAATTTTGTTAGCAGTTGGGCAAAACCATGTGCACTGCAGGGGAGGCAGATATAACATGTGCAGAGAGAGTTAGATTTGGGTGGGTTATTTTATTTCTCTGCAAGGTAAATACTGGCTGCTTTATTTTTACACTGCAAATTAGATTGCAGATTGAACACACCACACCCAAATCTAACTCTCTCTGCACATGTTAAATCTGCCTCCCCTGCAGTGCACATGGTTTTGCCCAACTGCTAACAAAATTCCTGCTGCGATCAACTTGGAATTACCCCCAATATCTTTATAACAAAACATTTAATTTGTTTCCATGTACTGCTATAAAAAATACACTCAAGAATGAATAGCAACATTTAATACAAAGAGTCTCTGGACTTCCACTTCCGGGTTCATGGGAGCTGCAGCATGAGAACTCTCCACTCTGTGAGACCATAAATATATATTAATCACGGGTCCCGAGCCTCCAAAACCCCTCACACACTACTCACTGCAACTTCGGGGCAGCAAATGGACAAATTTCTGTCCTCCCCGTCCGCGGCTAAGCAACAGCAGTCCTGCCAGGAGAAACGCAGCGCAGAGACACACATGGCGACTGATCAGGACACAGCCTTTCCTCTCCCAGCGTCCTCGAAAGCAGCGGCTCCCTCCACAGACGCGGACATACCGAAGGTACGCAAATCCCCTGATGCTCCAGCCACGTATGGAGACATAGTTGAAGCTATCAAACATACTATGACCCCTCTGCTGGCACAAGTTGTTACTGAAATCAAACAGCAAATACACCAGCTGCAGGTCCGGGTAGGGGACGCTGAACACCACATTGGAGCTATATGCAATGATTTAGCAGATGCACAGTGTACTATTAAACAACTTCAGAGAGATAACTACCACCTCTGGAATAAGATTGATGATGTAGAAAACAGAATGAGAAGATGTAATATAAGAATAGTGGGTATTCGCGAATCTGTGATAGGTCCTGAGTTGAATTCATTTGGGACTGACACACTTCCCAAGCTTTTGAAGATAGAAGCTGAATGCACAGATTTAGTAGTGGAAAGAATCCACAGAATTGACCCCCACCGAAACCGCATGATACGAGACCATGTGTGGTCATATTTAAATGCTCAAATTACCTTCATAAGCTTGCTATATGGAAAGCATCCCGCAGAGAACACAACTTGCTATGGGAAGGCAAAAGAATACGTCTGTTTCAAGACTTCTCTGTAGAACTTGCTAAAGCAAGAAAAGCATTCTCACCGATTTGCTCCTCCCTAGTAGCAGCAAAAAGAAGATTTGCACTTATGTATCCAGCTGACCTCCGCATCTTCATGGATAATACACATTATGATTTTACATCTCCCGATGATGCACAAGCCTTCCTTGATGAAGAAAATCATTCAACATCAGACGATATCACAGACTCACCACCGGTTGAAAACCAATAGGGTTTTCCTTTTTCTTTTTCTTCTTTTATAAGCTACTCACCAAATGCTTCTTTTGATTAGCTTGGACTCGCCTGTTTTCTATCTCAATTTTTCTTTACTTACATGTGCGATACTTTGGTATATAATGTGTTCTACAAGTTTTATCAGTTGCTGCCATTTTAAAATGGCTTACACGATATCCCTTGGTGTTGTAAAATTCTCTCTCAGTTTTAGCCTATTATGAATAATAGTTGGTGTTAATTTTTTTCATCTTCTATTATTAGTATGAAGGGCTATTTATACCCTATTTTTGTAATAGATATAATTTGCTCTATAGCAGTACACCGTTATGGGTGATGAACTGAGGAATTTTACTTCTATTCCCGCTTCCCACCCACCCCACTATATTTATATATTGATACATGATGTGTGGGGTCCCGACGAATTACTGGGCCAACGAGCCTTTGCCATGCCCTGATCAGGAGTTTCATAGACGCTGCTCTATTTGATCAGTGTTACTCACCTTCTACTTTTTCATATAGTTCGGAAGTTATTTTTGTGGAAATATAGTATTTCTTCAGCATGTTGAGCATGCAACAGTTCATTTTGTTTTACTTGCCTCTCTGGTGTCTGTTTTGTGTCTACCTCCTCCCTCGTGTTTTCTCCCACTCCCAATGTCTTCCCTTTCTTAGGTACAACTATGTTCTTGAGAACATACCTCTCCCTCCATTTTCCTCATTCCCTCATCCTAAGGTAACGAATATCAAGGTCGGCTCCATCAATGTGGGTGGCTTCCATACACCAGCGAAAAGACGTAAGACTCTAACATACTTAAACAGACTTAAACTCCATATAGTTTGTATACAGGAAACCCACCTTTCCTCTGTTGAAACTGATAAATTGCAGATGTTAAACTGGCGAGTTCTTGCATCTGCCCCATACAATCATCCTTATACGCACTGCTTATACTGTATCTCCTCAAATTGATTCTAATATGGGACCTTTGTTAGACTCTTGGCAAAAAGACAAACCCAAACTTGATGAAGCTGACCTTTTATTGAAGCCTTACTCAAAAACCATGAAAATATTACAATCGGCATATTTACAAGAGGTACACTTTAAGTCTATCCATAGGATATATATTGCACCAGCGCAACGGAAATAAATGGACACACTAGAGTCTGGGGAATGTCCCAAATGCAGAATGACTAACACTGAATACTTTCACTGCTTCTGGGCGTGTTCCAAAATTCTCAGCTTCTGGCGTAAAGTCATATATTTCCTTAATTCCACGATAAACCTTACCCTTTCTCCTGACCCATTAGCTTGTTTATGCATTAACTTTAAATATTGGTCGATCTCTCCAATACAACGGCATGTTATTCCCTTTTTGACTATTGCATTGACTGTTGCAAAAAAACTCATACTAACGTACTGGATCAAAAGAAATGATCCTACGATTCAGGAATTGAAAACTAACCTACTGCAACTACTTTACTTTGACAAAAAAAGTCTATCGCACTTTCCCCAGGTAACCAGATAAAGAAATTTATAGACAAATGGGGTACTTATATTACCTCCTTGGATAATGATATACAATCCAGAATTTTATTTGATATAAATACCAATCTCTAAAAATCCTGAATCCGGTTTTGACAGTACGACAATATATACTTAAGCCTTTTAGGACACGTACGCATGATACCAAATGTTTTGAGAAACCATAGCATATTAGCCATTCCTTCCTCCTCCCCCCCCCCCCCCCCATAACCCCTTCGGGGATTATCAGGGTCTGCTTTTCCCTTTTGTCTGCTTGAAATTTATGTATTATTCTCTCTAGATTTCTGTGATATACTATTTCATATAACGGTTAATTTTATATTAGTTTTCTATCTGTATACTTTGTTATACTTAACATGTCTACTACTGTCACCAACGTGAGTATATCTTGGTCATTACAATAACCTTTTGACAGTTAGAAACTATTCATTCTGATGTATGTATCTCTGACTATTGAAACATACTACCATACTTCAGTCAATTTTTGATATGATATATCACGTGTATTTATATTTATTTAATTTCTTCTTTATCCCAAGAGGCAATGTATTGTAGAATATAGTCTTCTTATGACCTGTCACCAACCTTTTTGTTTCAATTCTCATACTTTTGTATTGTCTTATACAATGTGTGAAAACCTAATAAAACTTTGAAACCTAATACAAAGAGTCTCTACAGCATTATATATGATCCGTCACCAGTAGCACAGGATTCCTATATTACTTTCTAGACCAGAGGTTCTCAAACGTGGTCCCTAAGGCACCACAACAGTCCATGTTTTAAGTTTATCCATGCTTGGCCACAGGTGAGTTAATTAGCACATAGGATATACCTAAAACCTGAACCCTTGGGGTGCCTTGAAGACTGTGTTTGAGAACCTCTGTTCTAGACTTTATGCTTATTGAAAGATTATATCATATGATACTTTCATATTCTCAGTGTAATATAGCTTTGTTTGTTTAATTGACTATTTACTCATATTTTTCATACCTTTATTTGATTTTTGTATTTAGCTTTAACACTATAGTCAGATCTCAGATTATAGGAGTATTTAGAATTATTTTTTTTATCTAATAACATATGTTTCTTTGACAGTTAATCAAGTCCTTGGTGCACTGTAACAAAATGCACATCTTAAACATAGAACCAACACAGTGGTTCCCAAATGCGGTCCTCAAGGCACCTCAACAGTTTAAGTTTTAGGGATATACTCGCTTGTACCTAGATGGTGTAATCAAACAGAGGAACTAAATAATTCACCTGTGCCAAAGCATGGATATCCTTAAAACCTGGACTGTTTGCGTGCCTTAAGTACCGCATTTGGGAACCATTGAACTAATACAATTACTGGATAAAGGGTCAATCATAAACACCTTCCAGTATGTGATTAAATCCAGTGTTGGAAAACCTTCCAACAGTTTCTGAATCTTTCCAACCAGCCAACTAGATCGCTGGATGAATAGATAATCTTCTGTTGTGTGGCCAGCTTTACTTCTGTAGTCAGGATGCAGTAGCTAATTTACCCCCATTTGAATAGATGAGCCCTGGAATCAGTAAACTATACATATTGTTGCACAAATTAGGTAGAGAACACATTTTTATGATGGCACAAAGTAATAGAAGAAATAACACGAACTACATAACAAAACAAAATAACCTCCAAGCGCTAGATTATCTGATATTGCACTTAAACTAAAATCATTAATTACACATCCTTGTAAGAAGAAATAATTGTTTTATTTTTAATAATTAAATATATGTGCACAAATTTCATTGATTACATAAAATTATTAAAAAATATATATATGAGGTAGTGAATCCTAATACCGGTATACTACATACAGACAAAACAACATATAACATGTAATTACTATGGTAGGTGAAACACCTTAGCGAATTATTCACCTATGAATGGCAATAGATTTTTTGGATGCCAAATATTCGTGTCCGTTATGCGGTGTAAATATCCATATAGATCTTGAAGTGTCCTTTATATCAAGTAATGCTCTTAAATGTCCATGAATTATTCCAAGTCTCTAATGAGCAAGGGTTAAAAAAAAAGTCACTTTTGGAAGTTGGGAATCCCCACAACTTACTTGTAAGTCCGTGCATCAGAGGAAACCAAAGCATCAAGTGTCCGCCGGCAGACGTAATATGGTGCTCTCAGATCCAGGTGGTTATTTTGTTTTGTTATTGAATTGCTATTGGGAAACGTGGATTCCCTTCTTACCCCCATAGCAGCTTAGCTATCAGATAACGATAAGCGCAGTCCTTTTTGTTTTGTTTTCCTAACACAAACTACATTACTATCAAGACTGTGGAGTGGACTTTCTTCATCATTAGTATTGACAATTTAAAATACTTGAAAAACCACAAGGTTTTTCAATTAATTCTAATTGGTTGTCATATTTCTGCACCCTCAAATTGTTACAGTAATATAGGAAAAACAATGATCTATTTGGGGTTTACTAATCCTGTTGAGGATTCAGAATTATAGCTAGTGCAGAAGTCGATCTCCTCTATTTGTAAATGTGCAGTATTGACACGTTCACCAGCACCCTGATAGGGGACATCTGTCAGGCTTCCCTTCTCTATACGCATGACTTAGAATTGTACAGCTCTTTAGATACTGTATATGCTCACAACACTTCAATGATATTCCCATAAGACAGTGCAGGTCCATGCACTTGCATTGTTGCTGCCAGTGGCGGATTTAGCGGGGGGCGATTAGGTCGAACGCCCCCCCCCTACACATACCGGCACCGGGATGGAGGCCGGGTCCCGCCGCGGTGTTGGGAACGAGGTGGAGAGCGGTGCAGCGCAGCGGGGGAAGGGGAGAGAGAGAGCGTCCTCACGCGCATACAGCGGCTGAGCGGCCTCTGTTCTGACCACGCCCCCCCTTCCTGTACGCGCGTCAGGACGCTCTCTCTCTCTCCCCGTCCCCCGCCTCGCTGCCCGCTCTCCACCTCGTTCCCAATGCCGCGGCGGCACCCGGCCTCCATCTGACTCCTCATGCTGCTGGCTGCAGCAGGTGTCACTGTCTGCCAGCCATGTCTCCTACCCTCCAAACTTTAAGTAAGTGTGTGTGTGTGTGTGCCCCCTCTGTGTTCCATGTCTCCCCCCTCTTCTCCTAACTAAAGTGTATGTGTCCCTGCATTATTTTGGCTCATTCAGTGTACTGTAATGTGAATTTCGGCTCATACATTGTGCTATAACGTGAATTTTGGCTCATTCTGCGTGCTATAACGTGAATTTTGGCTCATTCAGTGTGCTATGATGTGCATTTCGGCTCATTCTGCGTGCTATGATGTGCATTTCGGCTCATTCAGTGTGCTATAATGTGAATTTCGGCTCATTCAGTGTGCTATAATGTGAATTTTGGCTCATTCTGCATGCTATAACGTGAATTTCGGCTCATTCAGTGTGCTATAACGTGAATTTTGGCTCATTCTGCGTGCTATAATGTGAATTTCGGCTCATTCAGTGTGCTATAACGTGAATTTTGGCTCATTCTGTGTGCTATAACGTGAATTTTGGCTCATTCAGTGTGCTATAATGTGCATTTCGGCTCATTCTGCGTGCTATGATGTGCATTTCGGCTCATTCAGTGTGCTATGATGTGCATTTCGGCTCATTCAGTGTGCTATGATGTGAATTTCGGCTCATTCAGTGTGCTATAACGTGAATTTTGGTTCATTCTGCGTGCTATAACGTGAATTTTGGCTCATTCAGTGTGCTATAACGTGAATTTTGGCTCATTCTGCGTGCTATAATGTGAATTTCGGCTCATTCAGTGTGCTATAACGTAAATTTTGGCTCATTCTGCGTGCTATAATGTGAATTTTGGCTCATTCAGTGTGCTATAACGTGAATTTTGGCTCATTCTGCGTGCTATAACGTGAATTTTGGCTCATTCAGTGTGCTATAATGTGCATTTCGGCTCATTCTGCGTGCTATGATGTGCATTTCGGCTCATTCTGCGTGCTATGATGTGCATTTCGGCTCATTCAGTGTGCTATGATGTGCATTTCGGCCCATCAAGTGTGCTATGATGTGAATTTCTGCTCATGCTGCGTGCTATAACGTGAATTTTGGCTCATTCTGCGTGCTATAACGTGAATTTTGGCTCATTCTGCGTGCTATAACGTGAATTTTGGCTCATTCTGCGTGCTATAACGTGAATTTTGGCTCATTCTGCGTGCTATGATGTGCATTTCGGCTCATTCTGTGTGCTATGATGTGCATTTCGGCTCATTCAGTGTGCTATGATGTGCATTTCGGCTCATTCAGTGTGCTATGATGTGAATTTCGGCTCATTCTGCGTGCTATAACGTGAATTGTGGCTCATTCTGCGTGCTATAACGTGAATTTTGGCTCATTCTGCGTGCTATAATGTGAATTTCGGCTCATACAGTGTGCTATAATGTGAATTTTGGATCATACTGTGTGCTACAATGTGAATTTTGGCTCATTCAGTGTGCTATAATGTGAATTTTGGATCATACTGTGTGCTACAATGTGAATTTCAGCTCATACAGTGTGCTATAATGTGAATTTCGGCTCATTCTGTGTGCTGTAGAAACAGAATTTGTCGGCAGATAAGAACCACTTGGCCCATCTAGTCTGCCCCCTTTTTTTTTTTTTACATTATTTTTTATCTCTAACCTTATCTGATCCTTATTTCTTTGTAAGGAGATCCTTATGTCTATCCCATGCATGTTTAAATTGCCCTACTGTCTTAGCCTCTACCACCCCTGATGGAAGGAATGGCGATTCACCAGTCTGTATCACCAGTGCGCAGGGTTCTCTCCACTAACTGGCAACATTTTATCAGTAATGGCAACAATAGGAAATTTAGAAGCGAACGGGAAGGGCATTACTAAATGGGAGGGGCTATGATTAGGGGGAGGGGTCATAATTCTTAAACACCCCCCCCCCCCCTAAAAGTTAAGTCTAGATCCGCCACTTGTTGCTGCCCAGTTATCTTCCTGAAATATCTGACTTCATGGAAAGACAGTTCCGGCCACGTTCCATCTGTGCTGTATGCAGAAACGCATGTTTGCGCCCATGCACAGAGATCTTTCTGACTCAGAAACTGGTACAAAATGCGTAAAATACTATTAAGGGCTCCAACACAAACTGCTGCTGAGAGGCAACAGGGGAGCTAGAGAGAGAGAAAGAGTACAGAAAAGCAGAAAGAGATATAGTGGAACAGGGATGCAAGAGAAAAGGAGGCAGATAATGTGAGAGTGGCTTGTCAGTTGCTTATTCAAATTAAAGTCTGATTTAAGACAACAGGCTGTAGCAGAATACAACGTGAAGGAGGGTATGCTTTATTTTGCCTCACTTATTGTCATTATTTTAGAAGTAGAAATCAGCAGTCGGACTTAATCCCCTGCTGTAATGACTTAATCCCCTGCTGTATTGTTCTCTGTATTGTATTGCAGCTGAGAACAATAGATGAAGGGTTTATGTTAATAAACCATGTTGTGCCTAGGCCAGTGGTTCCCAAACTTTTTTGAATCACGGCGCCCTAGAGCATCAGAATTTTTATCACGGCACCCCTAGTCCAAAAGTTTCTAATTGGGAAATTTATAAAAAAATATGAAATTAAGTAAATTATGTTTATATGTCATACTTAGGTTCAGTTATGTGGTGAGGGACAAGATTTGCTTCTGTTTGTACACATATTTTATGACTGGCAGCCGCAAGTACTAGTTTTTACTATTACATGGATAATAAATAATTTGAATTGGTTCTGGACCACCAACCCGAGGCACCCCTGCAAGTGTCCCGCGGCACCCCAGGGTGCCACGGCACACAGTTTGGGAACCACTGGCCTAGGCGCAGCAAACTAGCCAAGATAACCGTGGACCCATATGTAGGTGGTATACACACCATAGGTGCAGGATGCACAGTGCACATGGACCCCTGAGTTAGGTAGGGCCTCTTGCCTTCTTCTTGATTTATGTGCCAAACCTGCAGTCAGTGATACACAGCCTGTTTTATTTGATTGGCATAAAGGGAGTGAGTCCCAGGTCTAGTTGGCCTTAACCAATGGGGCCAACTTCCGACCAGCCACCATATTAAAATTCCTACTGCTTACAGTTGAGTTCAGGATGCTTTCCTTCCTTGCCTTTACACTCATAATGCTGCCGGATTACATGATGATGCTCTGATGTAGAAGATAGTGGTGGCTCTGTGCTACTGCTGTTTTTTTGTTATTGGTACTACCGTTTCCTTTTACCTCTGTCCTGTTTGCAGTTTGGAGAAGTCATATGATAGGTCAGTTACTGGTCACCACAACCATACCCGTTACTACACTTGTCAGTGGTTACATGGATTGTATGGTAGGTTGATGCAAAGAGATTCTGGACAACACAATTGACTATTTATAAAGTCAGTAGAATGCCTGTACTGGACAAATAGTAGTTACCAGGGATATCCCCACCTATGCTCTGCATACTCCATCAAATTTCAAATTACCAAGGAGTCTACAAACCTAGAGTACAGAGCATCCATTCTTAAACTAGATTATTTTCTAATTTTCCATTAGTCAAAAAAACACTTATGTGAGTTATGAAACTCACAGAAAGGATTCTGCATCCACATTGAAAACATGAGGGCTGAAAGAGAGTAGTGGAGACTCTTTGGAGCAACCGTAGTGCTGGTGGTAGAGAATGACTGAGGTTGAGGTCAATATGCAGATATATTTAAGATAATACTGAAGAAGTGTCAAAGCCTGAATGTAGCCTGTCCATGAGACACACACAAGGTGAATTGCATCTCAATATATTCCATTGAGCAGATTTTGCTGGTTATGTGGAAGTACTGTACCTGCATTTCTTTGTGAAACATATTCTTGTTTTTGCTTTCTTTCTTGAAAGATTGCATAGGTTTCTTAAGTGCATTCCTTGCAGCTATAACATTGCTTATGCTGATCTTATACCACCCCCCCTATCAATCAAGATGTCATCACTATTATTATTGCCTGACTCTGACTTATCACCAGATATATAATGATAATTTTCAAGGCTAGCTGATTTATCATTCTTATTATCATTGGTGGCAGTGCTATAGCAGTAATAATATCATCACTATCATTACTGTGTTGTAGGGAATGTAGAAGCATTGAGGATAATAGCTGTTTTCTATTTACACTACCTCCATTTTTAAATTGTATATGTTGATTTTTTTTTATCCTAACTTATGTAAATCCTATCTGTCCCTTCTTTCCGTGCTCCTCATTTTTGGGTCTTTTTAAAAAAAAATATATATAGCTATATACCTTTTAATATCAGAATTTTAGACAATTTTTATTCACTCTTCAGATGTTAGTAATTGCACACTTTTGACTGCCAATGAGATTAACTACTTTAGTATTACTAGAGAGTGGATTTGGAACTGACGCAGAGTTGGCCATACAGTAATTGCTCCTATAGTAGCTTGTGTGGAACAATATATATATATATATATATATATATACACAGTCACAATGGGAAAAAGGCGGCACTCTCAGGACTTGTAGTAATGTTATACCAAAGAAGAGACAGACAACTACTCCATAGCTCTGTAGATTAACGTTTCGATTTATCCAAAAACCGTCATCAGAATCATATAACATGCAATACAAACAAGACATACTTACATAACCTTCTCCCCCCGTCAGGAAGCCGCTGGCGCCGCGCCGTCTCCCGGGTCAGTGACGTCACACGTGCGACACGCGCCCTCCGGCGCGCCCTGGTGACCGCCCGGCGTCATGGCAACCCGGCCCTAACAAACCACTGTGAATGATAAAAAACAACAAAAGCAAAATACACATGTGGCTGCAGATTAAACAAACAGACTTTTACTATAGTCACTAAACCGATGCTAGACAATAGGTACATAAGCTATTACTAATCTAAAAATAGCACATACTAGCAGTTAAACCTAAAAAAAGGAATGGTTATGTTACAAAAAACAACTCAACGGTAGCGTCTCATTTAAACCGCGAGGGGAGACCGTGTCCAAGCGGTGAATCCAACGCGATTCTTTTTGCAGCAATACCTTGTGTCTATCACCCCCCCCGTGTCCTCTTGGGTGCTTGATCTATAATTTTGTACCGTAAGGTACTGAGCCCATGATTGAATGCTTTGAAGTGCCTAGCAACCGGCTGACTATGTGTCCCAGTGTGTTCTAATGCCTGTCTAATCGCGGACCTATGTAAGGCCATCCGTTCCTTAAATTGCCTTGTGGTCTTCCCCACATAGAGGAGACCACAAGGACAGCGTATGAAGTAAACAACAAATGTGCTTGAGCACGTTAACACCTGTCGAATGGCACACCTCACTCCCGTCTGTGGGTGCGGAAAGGAACTCCCCGTCTCCATGTAGCTACATGTGGTGCATCCAGTGCACCTGTAGCAGCCTGTTTTTTTGGTCAAAAAATTGGTAGGGACTATGTTCTGGAAGGAAGAAATGTCATTCTTCACCAACCAATCTTTGAGGTTGCGGTCCCTAGCAAAACTGGGCATCATCGTGGCATTCCGGAGACACGGCAAGTCCTTGTCCGTAGTCACTATGGGCCACAATCTTTTAGCACATTTAGCAATCTTCCCACTCGAGGAGTGGTACCTCTGGACAAAAGGGACAACCTCTCTGCCCCCCCCCTTTTTTGGACTCTTTTCTAATGTCTTTGCCCTAGGAATTTTGAGCACTTTCTCCTTGGCTTCAATCAAGGCATCAAATTTATACCCCCTTGCAATAAATTGACGTATCATGAGGTCAATCTCCTTCTCAGTTTCCACTGGATCATCGGAAATCCGATGAACTCTCAGAAACTGAGAGTAAGGTAGCCCCATTTTGGTCGCGCTAGGATGCTGACTAGCAAAGTGTAGCATGGTGTTTCTATCAGTGCTTTTCTTATACAATCCTGTATGAATCTTACCCTCCTGCAGGGAAATGCAAACATCAAGGTAATTAACGCTAACATCACTGATCTCATATGTATACTTAATAGTGGTGTCACAAGAATTAACATGTAGCATTAAATCAATAAAATCCTGCTTGGGACCCGTCCAGATTAGCAGCAAATCGTCTATATACCTCACGAAAAAAATAATTTTTTCTGCCACACCTGGATCAGTGAGAAAGGCATCACGTTCCAGGTCAAACATATAGCAGTTGGCGAACGCGGGGGCCACGCATGACCCCATCGCGCATCCCTGCCGCTGTATGTACCACCCCTTGTCAAACAAAAAATAATTGCGTTTCAATGTCAATTCTAGTAATCTTAGAAAAAAAGATACATCGGGTCCATTATATCGAGGGCTCGTGGACAGCAACCTCCTGACTGCTTCTAGCCCCTCCTGGTGGGGTATGTTCGTATACAGGCTTACTATGTCCATCGTGCATAGGAAGCTGCCCACTGGCACCTCTTTGATCGCCTGTAGCTTCAGAATTAACGCCGTCGTATCCTTCAAGTAGGTGGACTGAACCTGGATAACGGGTTGGAGATAGTTATCCAAGTATTTGGAGACTTTATAATAAATGGAATCTCTGGCGGCGATGATCGGCCGGCCAGGCGGCTCCGTCGGGTGCTTATGCACTTTAGGTAGCGTGTATAATACCGGGGCCACAGGATGTTCCTCAAAAAGAGCCAGCTGTGTGCTCTTCGTGATGATTCCATCCTTGACCGCTGTTTCCAAAATATTGCCCAGTTCTTGGTTGTACATCTTGGTCGGATCAGCACTCAATTTGGCATAGACAGCTGTATCCCCCAGCTGCCGATAGATCTCATTCTTATATTGTCCCAGATCTTGTATAACAATTCCGCCCCCCTTGTCGGCAGGGCGGATGATGATGGACTGGTCCATGCTCAGGACCTTAAGAGCTTCCATCTCATTTTTAGATAAATTGGGCCTAAGTTGTCCTTCCCGTTTCTTGATCTCCAATACCTGCTGATCCAGAGTTCTATTGAAGCATTTCAATGAGGTATTCATACTTAGTGGATCAAAATTTGATTTGCTGCGAATCACTGTACCGGTCTCAGTTGCACTGGGAGTCGGCATCTTAGAGAAATGTTCTTTGAGTCGGAGCTTACGGTCAAATTTATAATGATCCAATTTCCATTGGAAGTCATCAAAACTGCTAGATGGCACAAATGACAGTCCTTTGTTGAGAACCCGTAATTCAGCATCCGACAGAGTCCGACTGGACAAGTTAAAAACGATTTGGTTTTCTTCTTGGTGGCAGCTTTTGAGCGTCCTTTGCCACTGCTTCCCTCGTCGGGTAGCCGGTCTCCTTTTGTGTCACGCTGAGCGCGCGTACTCACCCCTAAAGGGGGTTTGTTCGCTGCACCTCTCTTTTGTGTCTCAATCTCGCTTTGGGAGGAATTACCTCCACTTGAGGACTCCGCATCACCAGGAAAGCGTCTAAATCTATATTGTCGAGGTCTATACTGCCTTTGTCCATCCAGGTGTTGGGCCCAAGAGTAGACCTTACATTCAGCATAATCTTTCTGTACCAACTGTAATTTGTCCCGTTTGAACTTAACGAGCTCACGTCGGTATTTCTCGACTTGGGTGGTCAATTTCTCCATCCAGTTCTCCTTATCGTCTGATTTGAGGATGTCTAGATGTGCTGCCTCAAATATAGCTTTCTTGCTGCGGATCTCAGACAGTTCCCTGGACGACTCCTCAATAACGAGTAGGATGAGATCCAGGCTGCATTTATTGAGAATGGCAGCCCATTTCCTACAAAACTCAGCGTTATACTTCCCAATCGTTGGGATATTGCGTATCCGGAACCCTCTGGGGATTTGTCCACTCCTGTGGTAATCCGACAGGGTCACCCCGTGCAAATAAAAGTCAACCTCTTTTTTGGATAACCTTAGTAGTTGTGTAAAAAGCTGTTCAGGTACTTCCAATCCACCTGTTGATTCCAGCTTATCCTTCACCCTAATAGTGTCAGCATCGGCGTCAGAATAACTCCACGTTTCTCCCGTGGGTAAAACAACATTTCTGTAGCCAGTGTTACTTTGCATGATGAGTGAGATAAAAACAAAAACCGTCCAGGATTGAGTGACCGTGCACTCCGCCCTCCTGGTAACCGGGAGGAATCCAGACAGTCAAACCAAAAATAATCAAAAGCGGTGCCTTGTGTCCCGTGTATTGCTGCGGCTGGGTGCTGTCCCACCGCTAATCCACAATGCACGTGTATTCACCTTCCATACACACCGGCACTCAGCTGTGTCCCCACAAATGTGCCCAGGTGCCCTCCAAACAAGACCCAGCACGGGTCTAAACAGTCACAATGGGAAAAAGGCGGCACTCTCAGGACTTGTAGTAATGTTATACCAAAGAAGAGACAGACAACTACTCCATAGCTCTGTAGATTAACGTTTCGATTTATCCAAAAACCGTCATCAGAATCATATAACATGCAATACAAACAAGACATACTTACATAACCTTCTCCCCCCGTCAGGAAGCCGCTGGCGCCGCGCCGTCTCCCAAGTCAGTGACGTCACACGTGTGACACGCGCCCTCCGGCGCGCCCTGGTGACCGCCCGGCGTCATGGCAACCCGGCCCTAACAAACCACTGTGAATGATAAAAAACAACAAAAGCAAAATACACATGTGGCTGCAGATTAAACAAACAGACTTTTACTATAGTCACTAAACCGATGCTAGACAATAGGTACATAAGCTATTACTAATCTAAAAATAGCACATACTAGCAGTTAAACCTAAAAAAAGGAAACACTGATAGAAACACCATGCTACACTTTGCTAGTCAGCATCCTAGCGCGACCAAAATGTGGCTACCTTACTCTCACTTGTTATTTGGCTCACCTTGAAAAAGGGGCTTGCGCGCCCCGAAACGTTGGAACCACCAGCCATGGACTAAAAGCACTAGCACCTTACTTTGGCTTTGTCAGTCTCTGAGTGCCGCTGTTTGCTATACAGCCTGTCACTTATATATATATATATATATATATATATATATATAATGTGGATAGGCGGCACTCACAGGGAATTGTAGTCAAAAGAAACACACATTGCGGCAACAGGTGTGAGTTTCTAATGTTTCGGATTTTAATTCGTCTTCAGAGAACACAGATACAAACAACTTCACTTACCTAAACAGACTCCAAGTACCAGAAAGACACCCGTGCTGCGGCGAGATCCGGCCGGGGACGGTGCGCTAACGTCATCAAGGTGCGAACCATTCAGTCCTGCAAGCCGCCTCCCCTCTGTAGTATTGTATAGTACAAACATAAAAAAAAAATTTTTTTAATAAAATAGTTTTGAATAAGTTTTAATACATGTTTTTCATCCTATTCACTCATAAAAAAAACCCTGTCAATTTCTGAATGTTTTTCAAAAAGAAAAAAAAATGCCAGTTAAATGGTTAAAAGATATGAAGTAAAGCAATCAGTATACGTGGTGACGAGAGGCTCAACATCACCAAAGCTACATATTTCACATTGGTAAAAATAATGGCATACAGTGAGTGATAAGCAGTGACAGGCAAACAGCAGTACAAAACCTATATAGGTATTTTATGATTTTACATTCCCTTGTTAATGTGAAGTCAGGATCTAGATTATACTCTTAAATTAATAGCGCCCTTTGCAATCAGTAATATTGTTTGTGGTACAGTATAATCTGAAAATGATTTGCAAAACCCCTTAGGTGATACTTTACTTTCATGAGTCATTGATCTGGAAGATGCCATGTAATAACTTCATAACCCTTGGGTCACACGAAGAGAAATCATGGGTCTTGCAACATGTAAATGTCTTCAGGTGGGGCACACATGGGGAATGTATTTATCCATCTCTCACATGGAAAGCATGCTTTGAGGATACCATAGGTTTATTTAAACATACAATTCACAGATCATGGGAAAAAAATTTTCATCAAGCAGTCTAGGCAAGAATATAACCCACTGCAACTTTCAAATACAATTCCAGTACAATTTTCCTTATACCTATCTCAATACACACGCGTCTATAATTTATTGTATATTGAGCGTTCCTACCACTTTACAAAAAGCAATTCACAAATAGTCTCTATATAGCACGGATGGACTGGGGTTCTGAAACAACTCTGGCACACTGCTCTGCAAAAGTGTGGTCCATGGGGTAAGAGGGCGTGACCACAACTGAAGGAGGTGCAGCCATGGTACGGTCATGGCTTATGGTGGCCTGACCTCACAGCACGCTCCCATCAATCTGTAAGCCTAGTACACTGCATGTGGCCAGTCTGGCCCATCAGCACTTCTGGCATTTACCAGAAGTTCCAAATGGCCACTGCAGCTCTGCTATATAGTTACAACATTTACAATACTGTTGGATCCATTGCTTCTCTTGCATGGTCCTCAGCCACAGTGGAATTAAATGAAACACATAAAATGAGACAGAGTGAGAGAGAGCATTTAGTGTAACAGGACTTGTCACAATTCTGGGTCAGACATGATGGATTCTAACAATCAGCTGGGATTCACAATACAAACAGCAGGGGCGCACTAGTGGTTTTCCTCAGGAACCCCCAGCAAGTAGTTTTGAGTTATGCTGTGCCTAAAATGCAGGTTGCAGGTGGTTCTTAGCATAAATGTGATTCCCTGGTGTTTTGTAGGGTGGAGTGAGTGCAACTCTTGTGAAAATATCTTACTTTTGTACATTGTCCTGGCAGAGAGGCAAGGTCTCCCCCATGTCAACAGAGATAGGAACACAGATATGGTGCAAAAGAATTAGAGATGAGCGGGTTCGGTTTCTTTGAATCCGAACCCGCACGAACTTCACTTTTTTTTCCACGGGTCCGAGCGACTCGGATCTTCCCGCCTTGCTCGGTTAACCCGAGCGCGCCCGAACGTCATCATGACGCTGTCGGATTCTCGCGAGGCTCGGATTCTATCGCGAGACTCGGATTCTATATAAGGAGCCGCGCGTCGCCGCCATTTTCACTCGTGCATTGAGATTGATAGGGAGAGGACGTGTCTGGCGTCCTCTCCATTAGAATAGAGATAGATAGATTAGATAGAGAGAGATTGTGCAGAGTCGCAGACAGAGTTAGTTTACCACAGTCAGTGACCAGTGCAGTTGCTAGTTAACTTTTATTTAATATAATATATCCGTTCACTTCTCTCTGCTATATCCGTTCTCTGCCTGAAAAAAAAAACGATACACAGCACAGTCAGTCACACAGTGTGACTCAGTCTGTGTGCACTCAGCTCAGCCCAGTGTGCTGCACAGTCATCAATGTATAAATTAAAAGCTTATAATTAATTGTGGGGGAGACTGGGGAGCACTGCAGGTTGTTAGCAGGAGCCAGGAGTACAATTATATTAATTAACAGTGCACACTTTTGCTGCAGGAGTGGTGACCAGTGCCTGACCACCAGTATAGTATTGTTGTATACTACTAATATCTCTTTAAATATCAACCAGTCTATATTAGCAGCAGACACAGTACAGTGCGGTAGTTCACGGCTGTGGCTACCTCTGTGTCGGCACACGGCAGGCAGTCCGTCCGACCAGAATTGTATTATTTATTATTATATACCTACCACCTAACCGTGGTTTTTTTTTCATTCTTTATACCGTCATAGTGTCATCCTAATTGTTACGAGTATACTACTATCTCTTTATCAACCAGTGTACAGTGCGGTAGTTCACGGCTGTGGCTACCTCTGTGTCGGCACACGGCAGGCAGTCCGTCCGACCAGAATTGTATTATTTATTATTATATACCTACCACCTAACCGTGGTTTTTTTTTCATTCTTTATACCGTCATAGTGTCATCCTAATTGTTACGAGTATACTACTATCTCTTTATCAACCAGTGTACAGTGCGGTAGTTCACGGCTGTGGCTACCTCTGTGTCGGCACACGGCAGGCAGTCCGTCCGACCAGAATTGTATTATTTATTATTATATACCTACCACCTAACCGTGGTTTTTTTTTCATTCTTTATACCGTCATAGTGTCATCCTAATTGTTACGAGTATACTACTATCTCTTTATCAACCAGTGTACAGTGCGGTAGTTCACGGCTGTGGCTACCTCTGTGTCGGCACACGGCAGGCAGTCCGTCCGACCAGAATTGTATTATTTATTATTATATACCTACCACCTAACCGTGGTTTTTTTTTCATTCTTTATACCGTCATAGTGTCATCCTAATTGTTACGAGTATACTACTATCTCTTTATCAACCAGTGTACAGTGCGGTAGTTCACGGCTGTGGCTACCTCTGTGTCGGCACACGGCAGGCAGTCCGTCCGACCAGAATTGTATTATTTATTATTATATACCTACCACCTAACCGTGGTTTTTTTTTCATTCTTTATACCGTCATAGTGTCATCCTAATTGTTACGAGTATACTACTATCTCTTTATCAACCAGTGTACAGTGCGGTAGTTCACGGCTGTGGCTACCTCTGTGTCGGCACACGGCAGGCAGTCCGTCCGACCAGAATTGTATTATTTATTATTATATACCTACCACCTAACCGTGGTTTTTTTTTCATTCTTTATACCGTCATAGTGTCATCCTAATTGTTACGAGTATACTACTATCTCTTTATCAACCAGTGTACAGTGCGGTAGTTCACGGCTGTGGCTACCTCTGTGTCGGCAGTCGGCAGGCAGTCCGTCCATCCATAATTGTATTATTATTATAATATATACCACCTAACCGTGGTTTTTTTTTCATTCTTTATACCGTCATAGTGTCATACTAGTTGTTACGAGTATACTACTATCTCTTTATCAACCAGTGTACAGTGCGGTAGTTCACGGCTGTGGCTACCTCTGTGTCGGCAGTCGGCAGGCAGTCCGTCCATCCATAATTGTATTATTATTATAATATATACCACCTAACTGTGGTTTTTTTTGCATTCTTTATACCGTCGTCATAGTGTCATACTAGTTGTTACGAGTATACTACTATCTCTTTATCAACCAGTGTACAGTGCGGTAGTTCACGGCTGTGGCTACCTCTGTGTCGGCAGTCGGCAGGCAGTCCGTCCATCCATAATTGTATTATTATTATAATATATACCACCTAACCGTGGTTTTTTTTTCATTCTTTATACCGTCGTCATAGTGTCATACTAGTTGTTACGAGTATACTACTATCTCTTTATCAACCAGTGTACAGTGCGGTAGTTCACGGCTGTGGCTACCTCTGTGTCGGCAGTCGGCAGGCAGTCCGTCCATCCATAATTGTATTATTATTATAATATATACCACCTAACCGTGGTTTTTTTTTCATTCTTTATACCGTCGTCATAGTGTCATACTAGTTGTTACGAGTATACTACTATCTCTTTATCAACCAGTGTACAGTGCGGTAGTTCACGGCTGTGGCTACCTCTGTGTCGGCAGTCGGCAGGCAGTCCGTCCATCCATAATTGTATTATTATTATAATATATACCACCTAACCGTGGTTTTTTTATACCACCTAACCGTGGCAGTCCGTCCATAATTGTATACTAGTATCCAATCCATCCATCTCCATTGTTTACCTGAGGTGCCTTTTAGTTCTGCCTATAAAATATGGAGAACAAAAAAGTTGAGGTTCCAAAATTAGGGAAAGATCAAGATCCACTTCCACCTCGTGCTGAAGCTGCTGCCACTAGTCATGGCCGAGACGATGAAATGCCAGCAACGTCGTCTGCCAAGGCCGATGCCCAATGTCATAGTACAGAGCATGTCAAATCCAAAACACCAAATATCAGAAAAAAAAGGACTCCAAAACCTAAAATAAAATTGTCGGAGGAGAAGCGTAAACTTGCCAATATGCCATTTACCACACGGAGTGGCAAGGAACGGCTGAGGCCCTGGCCTATGTTCATGGCTAGTGGTTCAGCTTCACATGAGGATGGAAGCACTCAGCCTCTCGCTAGAAAACTGAAAAGACTCAAGCTGGCAAAAGCACCGCAAAGAACTGTGCGTTCTTTGAAATCCCAAATCCACAAGGAGAGTCCAATTGTGTCGTTTGCGATGCCTGACCTTCCCAACACTGGACGTGAAGAGCATGCGCCTTCCACTATTTGCATGCCCCCTGCAAGTGCTGGAAGGAGCACCCGCAGTCCAGTTCCTGATAGTCAGATTGAAGATGTCAGTGTTGAAGTACACCAGGATGAGGAGGATATGGGTGTTGCTGGCGCTGGGGAGGAAATTGACCAGGAGGATTCTGATGGTGAGGTGGTTTGTTTAAGTCAGGCACCCGGGGAGACACCTGTTGTCCGTGGGAGGAATATGGCCGTTGACATGCCAGGTGAAAATACCAAAAAAATCAGCTCTTCGGTGTGGAGGTATTTCACCAGAAATGCGGACAACAGGTGTCAAGCCGTGTGTTCCCTTTGTCAAGCTGTAATAAGTAGGGGTAAGGACGTTAACCACCTCGGAACATCCTCCCTTATACGTCACCTGCAGCGCATTCATAATAAGTCAGTGACAAGTTCAAAAACTTTGGGTGACAGCGGAAGCAGTCCACTGACCAGTAAATCCCTTCCTCTTGTAACCAAGCTCACGCAAACCACCCCACCAACTCCCTCAGTGTCAATTTCCTCCTTCCCCAGGAATGCCAATAGTCCTGCAGGCCATGTCACTGGCAAGTCTGACGAGTCCTCTCCTGCCTGGGATTCCTCCGATGCATCCTTGCGTGTAACGCCTACTGCTGCTGGCGCTGCTGTTGTTGCCGCTGGGAGTCGATGGTCATCCCAGAGGGGAAGTCGTAAGCCCACTTGTACTACTTCCAGTAAGCAATTGACTGTTCAACAGTCCTTTGCGAGGAAGATGAAATATCACAGCAGTCATCCTACTGCAAAGCGGATAACTGAGTCCTTGACAACTATGTTGGTGTTAGACGTGCGTCCGGTATCCGCCGTTAGTTCACAGGGAACTAGACAATTTATTGAGGCAGTGTGCCCCCGTTACCAAATACCATCTAGGTTCCACTTCTCTAGGCAGGCGATACCGAGAATGTACACGGACGTCAGAAAAAGACTCACCAGTCTCCTAAAAAATGCAGTTGTACCCAATGTCCACTTAACCACGGACATGTGGACAAGTGGAGCAGGGCAGGGTCAGGACTATATGACTGTGACAGCCCACTGGGTAGATGTATGGACTCCCGCCGCAAGAACAGCAGCGGCGGCACCAGTAGCAGCATCTCGCAAACGCCAACTCTTTCCTAGGCAGGCTACGCTTTGTATCACCGCTTTCCAGAATACGCACACAGCTGAAAACCTCTTACGGCAACTGAGGAAGATCATCGCGGAATGGCTTACCCCAATTGGACTCTCCTGTGGATTTGTGGCATCGGACAACGCCAGCAATATTGTGTGTGCATTAAATATGGGCAAATTCCAGCACGTCCCATGTTTTGCACATACCTTGAATTTGGTGGTGCAGAATTTTTTAAAAAACGACAGGGGCGTGCAAGAGATGCTGTCGGTGGCCAGAAAAATTGCGGGACACTTTCGGCGTACAGGCACCACGTACAGAAGACTGGAGCACCACCAAAAACTACTGAACCTGCCCTGCCATCATCTGAAGCAAGAAGTGGTAACGAGGTGGAATTCAACCCTCTATATGCTTCAGAGGTTGGAGGAGCAGCAAAAGGCCATTCAAGCCTATACAATTGAGCACGATATAGGAGATGGAATGCACCTGTCTCAAGTGCAGTGGAGAATGATTTCAACGTTGTGCAAGGTTCTGATGCCCTTTGAACTTGCCACACGTGAAGTCAGTTCAGACACTGCCAGCCTGAGTCAGGTCATTCCCCTCATCAGGCTTTTGCAGAAGAAGCTGGAGGCATTGAAGAAGGAGCTAACACGGAGCGATTCCGCTAGGCATGTGGGACTTGTGGATGCAGCCCTTAATTCGCTTAACAAGGATTCACGGGTGGTCAATCTGTTGAAATCAGAGCACTACATTTTGGCCACCGTGCTCGATCCTAGATTTAAAGCCTACCTTGGATCTCTCTTTCCGGCAGACACAGGTCTGCTGGGGTTGAAAGACCTGCTGGTGACAAAATTGTCAAGTCAAGCGGAACGCGACCTGTCAACATCTCCTCCTTCACATTCTCCCGCAACTGGGGGTGCGAGGAAAAGGCTCAGAATTCCGAGCCCACCCGCTGGCGGTGATGCAGGGCAGTCTGGAGTGACTGGTGATGCTGACATCTGGTCCGGACTGAAGGACCTGACAACGATTACGGACATGTCGTCTACTGTCACTGCATATGATTCTCTCAACATTGATAGAATGGTGGAGGATTATATGAGTGACCGCATCCAAGTAGGCACGTCACACAGTCCGTACTTATACTGGCAGGAAAAAGAGGCAATTTGGAGGCCCTTGCACAAACTGGCTTTATTCTACCTAAGTTGCCCTCCCACAAGTGTGTACTCCAAAAGAGTGTTTAGTGCCGCCGCTCACCTTGTCAGCAATCGGCGTACGAGGTTACATCCAGAAAATGTGGAGAAGATGATGTTCATTAAAATGAATTATAATCAATTCCTCCGCGGAGACATTGACCAGCAGCAATTGCCTCCACAAAGTACACAGGGAGCTGAGATGGTGGATTCCAGTGGGGACGAATTGATAATCTGTGAGGAGGGGGATGTACACGGTGATATATCGGAGGGTGAAGATGAGGTGGACATCTTGCCTCTGTAGAGCCAGTTTGTGCAAGGAGAGATTAATTGCTTCTTTTTTGGGGGGGGTCCAAACCAACCCGTCATATCAGTCACAGTCGTGTGGCAGACCCTGTCACTGAAATGATGGGTTGGTTAAAGTGTGCATGTCCTGTTTTGTTTATACAACATAAGGGTGGGTGGGAGGGCCCAAGGATAATTCCATCTTGCACCTCTTTTTTCTTTTCTTTTTCTTTGCATCATGTGCTGATTGGGGAGGGTTTTTTGGAAGGGACATCCTGCGTGACACTGCAGTGCCACTCCTAGATGGGCCCGGTGTTTGTGTCGGCCACTAGGGTCGCTAATCTTACTCACACAGCTACCTCATTGCGCCTCTTTTTTTCTTTGCGTCATGTGCTGTTTGGGGAGGGTTTTTTGGAAGGGACATCCTGCGTGACACTGCAGTGCCACTCCTAGATGTGCCCGGTGTTTGTGTCGGCCACTAGGGTCGCTAATCTTACTCACACAGTCAGCTACCTCATTGCGCCTCTTTTTTTCTTTGCGTCATGTGCTGTTTGGGGAGGGTTTTTTGGAAGGGCCATCCTGCGTGACACTGCAGTGCCACTCCTAGATGGGCCCGGTGTTTGTGTCGGCCACTAGGGTCGCTTATCTTACTCACACAGCGACCTCGGTGCAAATTTTAGGACTAAAAATAATATTGTGAGGTGTGATGTGTTCAGAATAGGCTGAAAATGAGTGTAAATTATGTTTTTTGAGGTTAATAATACTTTGGGATCAAAATTACCCCCAAATTCTATGATTTAAGCTGTTTTTTAGGGTTTTTTTAAAAAAACACCCGAATCCAAAACACACCCGAATCCGACAAAAAAAATTCGGTGAGGTTTTGCCAAAACGCGGTCGAACCCAAAACACGGCCGCGGAACCGAACCCAAAACCAAAACACAAAACCCGAAAAATTTCCGGCGCTCATCTCTAAAAAGAATAGCACAGGTTATCAGGGCTGGCAACAGAAATCTTGGGGCCCGGTACACTGATAACTCTGCGGGCCCCCCCTTGACCTGCATGTGACAATAAATGTATTGACAAATATTTGAGACTTTAATACCATAATTGTGCAAATACAGGGAGCCGTACAATTTGGGGGTCAATGGGTGCTTACGCACATTATGCCAGATACAGCCCCTTACACACATTACTCCAGGTACAGCCCATTACACACATTATGCCAGGTACAGCCCATTACACACATTATGCCAGGTACAGCCCATTACACACATTATGCCAGGTACAGCCACGTACACACATTACTCCAGGTACATCCCATTACACACATTATGCCAGGTACAGCCTATTACACACATTATGCCAGGTACAGCCACGTACACACATTACTCCAGGTACAGCCCATTACACACATTATGCCAGGTACAGCCACGTACACACATTGTGCCAGGTACAGCCCATTACACACATTGTGCCAGGTACAGCCCATTACACACATTGTGCCAGGTACAGCCCATTACACACATTATGCCAGGTACAGCCACTTACACACATTATGCCAGGCACAGCCACTTACACACATTACTCCAGGTACAGCCCATTACACACATTATGCCAGGTACAGCCACGTACACACATTGTGCCAGGTACAGCCCATTACACACATTGTGCCAGGTACAGCCCATTACACACATTGTGCCAGGTACAGCCCATTACACACATTATGCCAGGTACAGCCCCTTACACACATTACGCCAAGTACAGCCCATTACACACATTATGCCAGGTACAGCCACTTACACACATTATGCCAGGTGCAGCCCATTACACACATTATGCCAGGTACAGCCACGTACACACATGCCAGGTACAGCCCCTTACACACATTACGCCAAGTACAGCCCAGTACACACATTATGCCAGGTACAGCCACGTACACACATTATGCCAGGTACAGCCCAGTATACAGGCAGGCACATTACCTCCCATACCCCCCCTTCCCCCAATCCTCCACACACTGATTATGGAGCTCCATTGGCAGCAGCACTCTGGCAGGCACCTCACCTCCCATGCACACCCACCCCGACATATATTGATTATGGACAGATATAGGTATAGACAGCACTCACTGTCTACAATCTGTCCCCTTCACAGTCCTTTCGCACACTTGCAGTCCCGCCGCTCCTGTAGGTTGGCGCAGCAGCAGAGACAGGGCGGGCACGGAGGAGAAGAGGGGAGGTGCGCGACGTCAATGCACACAGTAATCTGGACAGCTGACCTGGGGGACTGCTGCAGTAGTACAAATACCTACTACACAGTGGGTGTCCGGCGCAATGCCGTGATCTATATCGCGACAACCACCCATGCTGCAGCTGCCGCACTGCAGACCTTGGGGCCTCTCACAACCTTGGGGCCTGGGATGGGTGTCCCCTTTCACCCCCCCTGTCGCCGGGCCTGCAGGTTATACTGCTATCTGACATTGGTGGTGATTCCGAGTTGATCGCTTGCTAGCAGTTTTTAGCAGCCATGTAAAGCATTGTCGCCTCCCACCGGGGAGTGTATTTTTGCTTTGCAGAAATGTGAACGCCTGTGCAGCAGAGCGCCTGCAAAAACATTTTGTGCAAAACAAGACCAGCCCTGTACTTACTCTTCGTGTGCGTTGATTCTAGCATTGGAGGGTTGGCTTTTGACGTCACACACCCGCCCAGCATTCGCCCAGCCATGTCTGCGTTTTCTCTGGCACGCCTGCGTTTTTCTAAGCACTCCCTGAAAACGGTCAGTTGACACCCAGAAATGCCCCTTTCCTGTCAATCTTCTTGCGGCCGCCAGTGCAAATGAAAACGTCACTAGAACCTGTGTAAAACCACAAAGGACTTTGTACCCATACGTCGCGCGTGCGCATTGCAGTGCATACGCATGTGCAGAAATGCCGAGTTTTAGCCTGTTCGCTGTGCTGTGAACAACGGCAGCTAGCGATCAACTCGGAATGACCCCCATAATGCCTAACCTAATCACAATATAAATAACTATGAAATCCTATACAAAAATAGCAAATTAAGCATATATGCAAGAAATAGTCTCTACAATATGAAACAATAGAATACTTATTGTGGCCAGTTGTTGCACAGTATATGTTAACTAGCATAAGAGTGTAAGAGGTGCGGCGGTGCGTGTGGTGGTGCCTGCTGCCGTGCAGGTGTAGTTTCGGTACTCACCAGGCGCCGCACTCTCTCACCTTCAGGTACCGGAAACTTCAACGAACCTGGCAATCTTCAGTCAGATCCGGACACGGCGATTCCCTCTCGGAGCTGACCGACGACCGAGCTGAGGAGAGGGGGGGTATCAACCCTTCTTCCGCCGGAAAAGGGGATACCCGAGGGATGACGGCGACCTTCACCGGTTGGGTGAAAGGTCATCACTGGCACAAAGCCTCAGCCACCCAGATTTCACACACTCGCACTCTCGCGCGTAGTTTGATGAAGGGGATTCTCACGTCCGTGAGCAATCCCTATTCCGGCGCTCGGGGACAGACAAGGGACAAACGCACACAGATGCTACTCACTGTCAGTTCCGCACTGCGAACGTCTTCTTCTCTTACAGGTCCCTGTAAGGAGGCAAACAAACAAGCAAACAGCCGTGCAGGGCCTAACTCTAGCCTAGTATCACACCCTATACTAACTACAACGGCAGAGCCCTCAAACTAGCTCTGTGGGTGTGGTGCAACAAAACTAAACACACTTAACAAGCTCACACTTTACCCCGCACGGTAACAGCATACATCACGATACACAGTGCAAGCAACTACTACGGTGCTGTCCCTTTAGGTACCCGACTCAGAACACCCGGTAGTGGGGGCCGCACAGCTCACCCACCTCCCGTACTCTCTTCTCAGGGGCTCAGGCCGAGCGGGCCTGCCTGCCTAAACACCTTGGGGTGAACTGGGCCTAGTGCCCAGTGCCACCTCTATTCACTTTGGGGGAACCGCTTATTTATTGGGCCTAGCGCCCCCTATTTGCGCACGGACCCGAGGCCCGACCTTACCCACGGGCCTAGTGCCCGCCTAACTCGTTCCTCGCTGGGTGACCTGGGCCTGGTGCCCAGGGTCACCTTATTTACCCTAATTGGCCAAAATACACTAGGGCCTAATGCCCTCTAATGCCCCACAGGCCTATTGCCTGATGTGCCCCCGGGCCTAGTGCCCGCCTACTGCGCTGGGAGAGGGTGGCTTGGGCCTAATGCCCAAACCACCTAATCAAATGGTGGCCCCAATCTCCTATCTGCGCCCCAGACCTAGTGCCTGAATTGTACCCCCGGGCCTAATGCCCGTCCCTGATGGTCTAGGGAGGAAAAGGGGAGGGGGTGAAAGTAGCCTCACTGAGGCCTCACCTGATCCGTGGGGTCTCCGGCACTCTCTTCTGCCGCTGACCCGTCCTGGCCAGCGCCGCCGCCGTCTCTCCTCCGCGTCCAGCCGCCGCTGGACATCCTCCTCCTGCAGGCCGACGTCTTCCGGCCTCTTCAGCGGCCACCGGAGCTCTTCTCCCCATGGCCGCCGTCTTCCTCGTCCACGCCGCCTTGGCTCCCCGTCCAGCTCTTCTGCGCTCTTCCACGCACACTTTCTCTTCGGCTCCCGCCCGGCGCCTGACGTCAGACGCCGGGGGCGGGACCTGTGACGCGGCGAGCGCCGAATGGCTTCTGATTGGCCGGCACCCCGTGAGCCGCGATTGGCTCGCGGACGGCGCCGGATTTGAAAAGCCGCAGGCGGCACTTCTGATTGGCGGCCAGAACGGCGCCAAGTTTAAAGCGCCGCCGCCGCACCGCTACTCGCCGCCGCTGACAGCCTGGTGCAGGAAAACATCCGATCCCTGCACCAGACACCCGCCGCCGCCACACACTGACAGGCGCTGGGGACAGACAAGCTGCCCCAGCGCTGCCCACAGCCAGGAACTGCAGGGGATGCAGATCCCCTGCACCCTGCCGGTCCGATGTGCCCTGGGACACGGGGCACATCTCCACAAGAGTGAGGCCAGATGTAATAGAGTGAGAGTTTCAGAAAGTTTTGCATTTTTTTTAAAAGTGGCAATCATTTACACTGCAAGATCAACCTGGTTTTGCAGTGTAAATGATTGCCACTTGAAAAAAACCTGAAAAACCTTACCAAATCTCTCACTTTCTGAAACTCTCACTCTATTACATTTGGCCTTTGGGGTCTATTTAATTAGCCTTGGAAAGAGAAAGTGGGCAGAGATAAAGTACCAACCAACTAGCTACTAATTGTAATTTTTCAAGCACAGACTGTAACATGGCAGTTAGGAGCTGATTGACTGTTACTTTATCTCTGTCCAAGGCTTAGTACATAAAGCCCAAAGTCCTGTACATTTGCAGCACAGTCCGAAATAAAAATGTAAGGTGGATTCAATATTAACTCCCCTTTTGGTATAGGGTTTTCACAGTGTGGCTGCAGAAACGGATATCAGTGTTACTCATGTAATATGTCTCAGCCTAAAACCATTGTTTTTTTGTATAAATCAATGTTTATTATTATTAGTAAACAAACACAAATATACAGACGCAATGAAAGCATCTTTCAAAGCAGACAGTGCTCTCTGGAGCTGCTTTTCTGTCCACGTCAGCCCTATACAAGATGTTGCCACGCCTCCTAATACTCCTCAAGCACACCAGGCCTCTAACTGCCATTTCAGGCAACGGTTACTCATCTATCCTCTCTCCATCTGTCACTTTTTTGCACCTCAGAGAACTGTAATGGGGAAATGAAATTGTTTTCTCGCACCCGATCTCCCATCTAAAGTAACGGGAGATCAGGTGGCGTTATTCAATTGATACCCCTTATTGTGCTGATAGCACCCATATCAGTTGAGTATAGCCACGTAAAGTGGCAAACCCCGACTAAACGAATGGATGTGGCGCAACAAGTCCCTTTTGGGTCACTTTTGCTCATTTCAGCTCACCACCCCAGGAATAAAGTTATCGCTCCCATCTGCAGAAGCAGCTGAATAGCTACCAGCGGGCGCACAATAAGAATTGAATTCTGCTCTAAGTTCTCAGACAAAAGTCTGTAATTAGGTGAGTGCAGAGCATGTAGAATTTCTTTATTTAAATGGTGTGGTCATATACCTCCAGCAAAGAGCCAAGTGGATGTGCAGTGGATTAAATATATATATATATATATATATATATATATAGTAACATAGTATCTAAGGTTGAAAAAAGACAATTGTCCATCGAGTTCAACCTATTTGTGGTCTCCTATGCACGATTATTTTGTAGAAAATTTTGACTGAAGTTGATGACTGCCGTTACGTTTTATCCCTCTTTTTTATAATAACCATAGTGCGTGACTATGCCCCGTAACCCTGGATATCCTTATCCATTAGGAATTTATCTAACCCATTCTTAAAGGTGTTGACTGAGTCTGCCATTACAACTCCCTCAGGCAGGGAATTCCAAACACGTATCGTCCTTACCGTAAAAAAGCCTTTACGCCGTACTGTGCGGAATCTCCTCTCCTCTAACCTGAGCGAGTGTCCACGAGTTCTCTGTGTTGATCTAACCAAAAACAGGTCCTACGCAAGATCTGTATAATGTCCCCTTATATATTTGTAAATGTTGATCATGTCCCCTCTTAATCTCCTCTTTTCCAGTGTAAACATGCCTAGTCTTGCAAGCCTTTCCTCGTATTCCAGCGTCTCCATACTCTTAATTAGTTTGGTCGCCCGCCTTTGAACCTTTTCTAGCTCCAGGATATCCTTTTTATAGTAAGGTGCCCAGAATTGTACACAGTATTCAAGGTGTGGCCTCACAAGTGATTTATATAATGGGAGTATAATAATCTCGTCCCTAGCATCAATTCCCTGTTTTATGCATGCTAATATCTTATTAGCCTTCTTTGCTGAACTCCTACTTTGGGTACTACGGCTTAGTTTGCTATCTATGAGGACACCTAAGTCCTTTTCCAGTACAGAATCCCCTAATTTTACCCCATTTAGTAGGTAGGTGTTATTTTTGTTCTTGTTGCCACAGTGCATTACCTTACACTTGTCTGTATTGAAGCTCATTCTCCATTTCGCTGCCCAAGCTTCTAATTTAACTAAGTCGTTCTGAAGCGACTCAGCATCTCCCTCCGCATTTATGACTTTACACAATTTGGTATCATCTGCAAAAATTGACACCATGCTCTCTAGACCTTCTGTTAGGTCGTTAATGAAAATATTGAACAAAAGCGGTCCTAATACTGAGCCTTGCGGCACACCACTTAGCACTTCAGTCCAAGTTGAAAAAGATCCATTAACCACAACGCGCTGCTCCCTATTATCTAACCAGTTTTTGACCCAAGTGCATATTGTGCTTCCTAGCCCTGATTCTTGTAGCTTGTAGATAAGTCTCATGTGTGGTACAGTGTGGAATGCTTTGGCAAAATCTAAAAAGATTACATCCACCTCTTTACCCTGATCTAGGTTTGCGCTTACTGTTTCATAAAAGCCAAGTAAATTGATTTGACAGGATCTGTCCTTCATAAACCCATGTTGATTCCTTTTAATGACCTTATTGAGGAACTTCTGAATACTATCTCTTAGAATACCTTCCAATACTTTCCCCACTATAGATGTAAAACTAACTGGTCTATAATTACCTGGTTCAGCTTTACTTCCCTTTTTGAATATAGGCCCTACTTACGCTTTACGCCAGTCTTTGGGAACCATACCTGATATTACTGAATCCTTAAAGATCAAAAATAGCGGTTTTGCAAGTTCAGAGTGAAGCTCCATTAGAACCCTTGGGTGAATACCATCGGGACCTGGTGACTTATTAATCTTTAAATGTTTTAATCGGTCACAGACTACTTCCTCGCATAAATAAGTACCTATCAGTGGGATATTCTCATTATTGAGATTATGTGTTAGTCCCTGAATTGGGTCTTCTCTAGTAAATACTGTTGAAAAAAACTCACTTAGTGTGTCCGCTATGTCATTATCATTTTTGCTTAAGACTCCCAACTTGTCTTTTAAAGGGCCTATACTCTCCTTCTTTAAGCTCTTGCTATTAATGTATTTAAATAATTTTTTGGGATTCGCTTTGCTTTCCTTTGCTACTTGTTTTTCAGTTTCTACTTTAGCCGCTCTTTTTGCATATTTTGTTACATTCCTTATAGTGCTGAAATGACTCTGCTTCCCCGTCAGATTTGTATTTTTTAAATGCTCTCCTTTTCTTGCCCATTAGTTCCTTTATCTTTTTGTTAAGCCACATCGGTTTATGACTTTTATTCCTTTTTTTGCTGCTCGAAGGAATAAATTTGAGTGTATTTTTAGCTAGCAGGAATTTTAGTACCTCCCATTTCTCCGTAGTATTTTTTCCTAAAAACAAACCTTCCCATTCAATATCCCTGAAAAATACCCTCATCTTTTCAAAATTCGCTTTGCTAAAGTTTAGAGTCCTAGTTGAGCCAGTATAGGGCTGTTTATGAAAACTGATATTGAATGTGACCATATTGTGGTCGCTGTTTCCTATGGGTTCCCCTACTATAATACCTGATACCAAATCCCCATTGTTTATTAATACCAGGTCTAAGATTGCATTGTACCTAGTTGGTTCCTCAATTAGTTGAACTAAGTAGTTATCATTAAGTGTGTTTAAAAACATATTGCCCCTAGCAGTATCACATGAATCGTTTTTCCAGTTTATCTCTGGATAGCTAAAATTTCCTATCACTACTATGTCTCCTACTCCTGCTGATCTTTCAATTTGCTTTAGTAACAATTCCTCATCAGATACGTTGATACCAGGCGGCCTATAGCATACACCCAATACTAACTTTTTTATTCCTTTTTCCCCGCATGCAATTTCTACCCATAATGTCTCGACAGTGTCTACAGTCCCCTCCTGAATATCTTCCCGTATATCAGGTTTTAAAAACGGCTTTACGTAAAGACACCCCCCCCACCCTTTTTATTTAGTCTGTCTCTCCTAAACAGTGTATAGCCCTCTAGATTGACTATCCAATCATGAGATTCGTCCCACCAAGTTTCAGTAATGCCTATAATATCATACTGTTTGCTTGCTGCAAGTGTTTCTAGTTCACCCTTTTTACCAGTAATGCTTCTGGCGTTTACATACATACAACTAAGATAAGTATTTTCCCTTGCGTTAGGGACATCTTTCACCTTATGTAGCAATGATGACCTGTAATCGTCATTGGTTAGTGCTTTGGTAAAATCTCTTTTAGTACCCATGTTAGTAACCTTACCGCCTGCTCTTACCCTCCCCCCAACTTCTCCCTCATTTCGTTTACTACCGCCATCTCCACTATTCTCACTGCATAACCCGTAGTTTCTAGCTAAACCCTCCCCCCAGGCTCCTAGTTTAAAATCTCCTCCAACCTTCTAACCATCCTTCCCCCCATATATATATATATATAATGAAGAGAATTTCTTTGCACATCTCATGACTATGGATGAATGCTGGGTCTACCTGTATGATCCGGAGACCAGAGAAATGAGCAAGCAATGGAAACACTCCTCCTCCCAACTCCTTGCCAAAAAGGCTAAGGTGCAGAAATCTGCAGGAAAGGTCATGCTGTTATTTTTTTGGCGTAATTCTTCATAATTTTTGGCATAGTTCATGGTGCAATACTAAGCGATTACCTTCCGAAGGGTCAGACCATCACCAGCGCTTACTACTGCACCTTTCTACAGGAATTGTGAGATGCTGTGGTAAAAAAAATGCCTTTGTGTAATCAGCAAAGTCATCCGTCTACTAGCCGACAATGCACCTGCACATTCTTCCTAAGTATCCACTGTGGAAGCCCCGTATCCCTTATTTGCCTGATCTGACACATGGTGACTTTTTTCTCTTCCTTGAGATGAAGAAGCCACTTCAGTGTAGGCTATTTGACAGCACAAATTATGTAATTCTGGAAGTTGAACAGTAGTACTCGAGGCAGTTGCAGAACTTCTATAATGATGGGTTGCGGAACGTCAAGAAAAGGTGGCAGAAATGTGTGGCTCTGCAGGGCAACTACATGGAGAAGACTTAAATTCAACATATGACATTTAACTTTCTATCTCATTCTGTTCTTGGTGATAATTGAACTTTATGATACCAGGTTTGTTTTGCTTTGTAAATGATTGTTGCTTTAAAAATACGGGCAGTCTCAGCAGAATTCCTGCACAGCCTCTATCTTGCAGGCTATTACATAAACCCTCTGGTCTTATTATATATCTCATTGATCTAATTAAATTAAAGGGCATATTTTCTTTAACTGTTTTTCTTCATTACACCCTGCAGAAAGTATGGGGCTGATTTTACAGTCTCTGCAAATTTAAAATTAGGTAGTTTTTTTTTTCAAAGTTATGGGCGCAATGCATCTTTCACAGGTGGTATGAATCAGGGGCATAGCCAGAACTTTGTAGGGGCCCCTCTACCAATGCTTTTAGAGAGACACCGCTCTGCTGTTGCTAATTGCCCTATAATAGTGCCATAATAAATTTTCTGAACCGTAGTAGTGCCTTGGTTAAATTTATCCCCCATAGTAGTTACCTAGTTTGTTTTATAAACCATAGTAGTTCCCTAGTTTACATTATGTCACATTGTTGGGCTACCAGTCCACATTATGCCAAACAAATTGACATACAGTGCCCCCAGTTCATATTATGTCACACTACAGTGCTTCCTGCTCATTTTATGCCACATTACAGTGCTCTCAGCTTATATTATGTAACATTATAGTGCCCTCCGATTCAAATTATACCACATAACAATGAGCAGGTCAGATTATGCCACATTACAGTAACCTGTTACCACATCTCTCACTGAAATGGAATGTTACTCATTCAGACAGTGCAATGGGTCAGGCACAAACGCTTAGCAGGCAAATTTGTGAAATTGGTATACAACAAGTGATGGATTTTACCTATGGGCTGCAGGACTGCCGCCCACCCAGTTAAATCCACCACCTCAGCTTCACTTTGACTGGCAGTGAGTTCCTATTGGAAGTCCAACCTGTCAGTCACAGACACTACAGGCAGTCCCATTGGGAGGTGTTTCCTCCCTCTGGGACTGCCAGACCGGGCTGCAATTAGCAGGGAGCGGGCTTTTTGGGCAGCCCTAGCCAGCTTCTATGGGCTGCAACCAATGCAGTCTATAGAAGAAGGGGTTTTGCGCATGAGTCAGTTACAGCATCTGTCAACTACATTCTACAGGTACAGGTGCCAGGCAGGGGTGTAGAAAGCTGTAGCAGGTCTCGCTACAGGTTTGGGGGCATGGCCTAATTTGTTGGAAGGGTGGGACCATGTCCCATTATGAAAGTTGTAGGGGTAATCACGGTGCTGCCACAGATTTGGGGGGCACTATCATGTCCCTCAGCCAGGGGCAAATCAAGAGGGTAGCTAAATCATTGTGATTGCTTCCCCCAGCACAGGTAGAAGAGGCTGCTACTGCTGCTAAGCGGCAACAGCTTTCCTGCACCACCACAGCCCAACCTTCACACAGCAGCGAGTGCTGGCTGGGGAACAAAGGTGCTGCAGCTGACAGGTAAGGGGGTAGGGGGAGGCAGTGGTGGAAGACCCGGGTCCTTCCATCAGGCCTGGCAATTAGTACCCAATTCCCCCTCTTGGTAGCAGAGCCGGGACCCGGCTGGCAGCGAAGACAAGGTGGCAGGTACCCAGCATCACAACCAGCTGCAGCCCCCCTACTCCACCCAAGTAGCTGCTATATACAACTATATAATCTGGGTCCAGGGCTCACTTAACCTCTGGGCCATGTAGCAATGGTTCCAAGCACCCAGTATAGCTATGCCCAAACCTACAATTCAATCAGGAATTCTTAGTTTTGCATCTTCAAATCTACTATGGTATGTGTCTTTTAAAAAGCATTTGGCTGAATTGAACTGAATTTTATGGAGTAGAATCTAGAATTCAGCTGAATACTAATATAAAAGACTCATTGCATTTCTAGTAAATACAGCAGTAATGATTCCAAAGAATAAAACAGACCTACAGTACAGTACTTTTAAAATGTTAAAGCATCTGTTGTAAATATAGACTCAAATTAATTACTCATTATAATATGGAACAATTCATCCAGTTTTCTTAATAGTTGTCTGCTTTATAGATGAATTATCTGGGTTTGCTTCTGCATTTGTTACAAATGTGAAAGTCATTTTTATTAAATACCAAGATAAGCACATTTAAAGTTGACTTTCAAAGCACACCTGGAATATGTGAAAGGTGATCCTAGGAGGCTGTTTCATGTATAAAAACTACAGCATTGCATATAAACTGAAAACTTTATTTTATTGATCCTGATTCAAAATAAAAAGCACACCAAGCAGCAAAGTGCAAGTGATTTTCTGGATGTTCAATGAAAATGAGGACTGAAAATGTACAATAAAATTGCAAGCGCCAAGAAAATGATTTTTACTTTACTTGTGCAGTCCATAACATAATTATTGTGCTCTAGTTGTATATGTTAAACATGAACGCAAAAACTGAAAAAGTATAATTAGAAATTATTTTTGATCATTAAACAAAATTATTTATGTCATTTTTAGTAGAAAAATATTGTTTGAGAACAAAAAAGGCTGAACTTTGCTTAAGCATATTATAGAATTGTATTTTCTTTATAGACAATTAAAAAAATGCCCACTATTTTCTAATGCTTATTCCTATATTTTAGGAACTATTTACTTACTATTAGATGGTTGGTATATGGACAAGTGGTCTAGACTCTAGTATGTTGCCTGGTATACTTTACCTGCAATTTCCTAGTGATAAAAGTAGCAGCATATTAACTCTGCTGTCCTCGTATAAGTATTTTTCTAAAAATTTTAAGAGATGGGTCCACGAACATGAAAATTAGTTGTGTCCTAAAATGGCCACCAGACCTCAAACCAATAGAACACTTTGAAAATTGGTGAAATACTGTAGGATTCTTAAGCAGGGTACACATTAGATGATGTGTACCCAGCATGAAATTGCTGGCGATGGGTCCCGGCAGGGGAATTGGCATCGGCAAGTGCATACACACTTGCAGATGCGGACAGCGATGGTTTGATGGCCATGATGCATTCAGCAGCATAGCCTTCGCTAACGACATCCTCCATTGGCACTGCATGCAAGACCGATGGAGGCTGTCGCTGACGACGCATGGGAGCACGCATCATCAGCAACATAGTGCACAGATCTGTCAGAATCAGATAAATTGTTTAAAATATCATCAAATGTGTACCTAGATTGACAGTAAATCTGCAACAACTGTGTGATGCTATAATGTCACTATGGACCAAAATCTCTAAGGAATATTTCTCACACATTTTTGAATCCAGACCACTGACATTTCTGTCTGTTCTTGGGCAAAGGAAAATACACTGGGTGCATGTTTGCAAACAAAATATATATATATATATATTTTTCCTTTTTTTTTGCTGTTTTTTCAACTATATTTTGCTACTGAATTTTTTATCTTAGCATACAATTGTAAAACTAGAATGTAACTTTTTTTTTGGAGGGGGGAACAAAATTTTAAACAAATTATTGTTTTCTCCCAGGGCTGGTGTTTAATATTCTCTCTGTACCTGTCTCCAGCAGTCTCAAGCACTGTGGTCTACTGGAACATAGGCAGTTTTGGCATACCTCCCAACATGACTCTCTCCAGGAGGAACAAAATGCTCTGCTTCTGGACTTTTCTCTTAATTTATGATTGCCGGCGCCTGTTTTGAACAGGTTAATGAATAAGAAAGGTGTTTCAGCACAGGTGATGGCAATTATAAATTAAGAGGGAAGTCCAGTAGCAGCGCATTCTGTCCCTCCTGGAGTGGGTCATGTTGGGAGGTATGGTTTTGGAGCCTCTGGACCCTCAGACTCAGTCTTCCCAGGACAGAAGTTGGGACAGACCATGGGGCCGCATTGAGGATTTCTATATTGAAAAAAGTGGACATCGCTATGTGCACTAGGTCACTACTTTTGAAAATTGTTTTATGGACAGAGTCATTTTTGGTCAATATATATTGAATGAGCAGAGTACACCCACTTTAATGAAAACAATTCAACAATGCAGCGCTTAACAACACTTAACAAAACAAGAACATAAGACACAAAATACAGGAATGAAGGGTGGGATTTAGTGAATGGAAGGGAAGAAGAGAAACTACTGCACTAGTCGATGTTAACATAGGAGGCCCCATATTTCGGGCCTAATTCAGACCTGATCGTAGATATGCTAAATTTAGCATATCTACGATCAGTCACACAGACATGTGGGGGGATGCCCAGCACAGGGCTTGTCCGCCCCACATGTCAGGCCTGAACCCCCCCCCGCACAAGTACAAAAAGCATCGCACAGTGACTATGCTTTTTTTACTGGAAGAGTAGCTCCCTGCCAGCACAGCTCTTGTGCGCTGGCAGGTGCTACTCATCGCTGTGAGGGTCACAGTGGCTGCGTGTGACGTCACGCAGAGGCTGCGTGTGATGTCACGCAGCTGCCGTGGCCCGCCCCACCAACGCCTGCGCTGCCTGGACTGTGCCCCCTAAATGGCAGCCAAATGCTGCAGGCCCATTCCCTCACGCCCAGCAACTGCCTCTGCCTGTCAATCAGGCAGAGGTTATTGCAGGGCAGAGACAGCCATCGGCTGTTTTGGAATGCGCCGGTGCACTGCGGTGCCAGCACATGCGCAGTTTATACCTGATCGGCTGCTATGTGAAAACGCACAGCCCCGATAAGGTCTGAATTAGGCCCTTCATTTCAAGCAATTGTGATCATGTTCGAGGTTGCTACCAAGGACAGTATAGTAGACCATACACAATAAACTACAGAAGAGAAAAGAGTTGTTTTATGGTGGCAAACATAAAATAAAATTTAATATGACACTATAAAATATAACTTTTAATCTTATTTGCTGAAACCTTGATTGTAGAATGTGGAAAAAAAGTAAGCATTCTGTGAAACTCGAGTTGGCGTTTAACACGTTGATTGTGCATGCTATTGTGAACAATATGTATTGAGTGTATTAAGAAATGTAGGAGGCAGGAATTGCTACTGAATACTGAGCAATGTGAATAGTGCACACAGTGGACAGATAGAACTCTATGCTTAGTGTAATAAATGTCTGAATGCTGTTCTCTCCTGTTAGACCTGAATGTTAATCAACGTTCTGTTCATTCTCAAATCCACCCTGTGAATAAAGGCACATCATTCTGAATGCATGTTTGCACACTTAGAACCTGTGGAAATAATATCATAACGGAGGACATATACAGTATAACTATGACTTGTTACTATGTGGATAAAATGTTTCAGATGTATTATATGTGCTGATTTAATACTTAAACTGAGGACTTGATATTAACACTTGAACTGTAAATCACCCATACTAAGTGTGTGTCAGATACACAATATACTGATACTGAAATTAGTGTCTTGTGATATAGTGCACGATATTGCCAACAAGCAGGCACGGATTCAGTATGATATGATGGCTGTTGGGAGATCGATGGCGAGCACATCGTGTCCCCTCACGAGCTCGCAGTCAGGTACAATGATTTGCATGATGTTAACCTCAACAATGAAAGCAATGATGGTTAAAACTGCAATTTGAACAACATAGCAGTTAAAGGCATACCAATGACCCAAATTAGTTTCAGGTGAAAAATGTGTTGCTTGCCAGATCCAGGGGCCCTGTTACCGGGTCCGGCAGTGTCACTTGGTCTCCTTTTGTGCCCCTGCTGGCCACCTGTGGTGCTCGTAAAGTCCCCAAGTCATTTAGCTGAAATTTGGCTGGCGTCCTGCTTCTGGCAGTTCCCTCGTTTCCAGAGTATGGACACCACCATCTTGAAAATATGTCTCATGATCCACTAAGCCAATCAGCATTCAGCATGTACCAGGCACGAGTCATTCCTCCAATCATTTTACAAAGCTCTCTATTTAAAGCATAAAGTGCTGGCAGAACTTTGCCAGTGCAACTTCTCCTCTAGAGGACCTACTGTAGTAATCTTCCTCCTGGTTGGAGAGAGAATTGACTGCATAGGAGAGGAATGAGTTAAACATCCTGTGAGGGGTGGACCTGACTGTGAAGAAGTACAGCCCTTAGGAAAAGGGGAGGGTTAGGATATATATGGCCAGGAGTGGCCATTTTGGGTCTCTTTGATAGTGATTTGTCTTGGGTGAGTGCTGCTTTGCAGAATTTCACCTTTACATTTAATTGTTTTTGGTTAGAAGTTGATTACCTTTGTAAGCATGGCCTCCAGCCGCCCACGCCGGTCCGCTGGTGCCCCAGCCCGTTACCAGTCTGGTGAGGCTGGTCCCGGGGCAGGGGTGTCCGGCTTGGATGATGCCGTACCTTCCCCTGGGGCCTCTCAGATTGCAGGGGCTTCGGTATGACGGACGCGCTCCTCGGGCGATCCGTTTTCCGGGTCTGCCTCAAGGGGCGGGCTCGGCCGGCGGTCCGGGGCGGCTCGGCGGTCTGGCCCCCCGGTGAGGGGCGAGCAACAGCCCTCGCCTCCGGGGTCGGCCAGGGGTGCCGGGAATGCGGGCGCGCACCGGCGCGCCCTGCCGGGCGCCTTCCGGCATCCACTCCTTCAGCCCCCGCACCCTCACTCTCGCCGGGGCCGGATAGAGGCCCCAGGCGGGGGGGGAGGACCGGGCGGGAGCTCGTTGCGATCCGAGCTGGGCCTGTTGCGGGTCCCAGTGCGGGATCGCCGGGATGTGTAGGCCTGCTGGTGGGTACGCTGGTGCCGTTTCAGCCGCCGGGAGGGTAGCGCGCGCGTGCCGGGAGCTAAGAGCGGCCCCGGCACAGCTGCATCTGCAGCCAAGGCAGGATGAGAGTGTGCGGCCATCCGGCACGCCTGCTCTCGGACGGGCTAGGCGCACGTCACTGTTGTTGTCCGGTTCCTCTCTCCCTCTTCTGCCCACAGGTGATCAGGCAGATACAGGTGTATCGGAATCGGAGGATGAGGATGTTACGTATGTCGCGCCTGAGGAATCCGGATCTGACCAATCGACGGCTTCAGGTGAGGTGGAGCAGTCGGCTTCTGGTACGCCCTCGTGTTCGCGCAGCTCTTCCCCTTCCTCCTCTTCTTCCTCCTCTACCCTTTCTTCGGCAGCGTCCGACGTCAGTAGCACGACTAAGGCGAAGAAAAGGGCGACTAAACACGCCAAGAAGGCGGCTGGGCAGCAGGAGAGGCGTAAGAGGCGAAGGCGGCTTAGCAGGGACTCTCGCAGGGCCAAGAAGCGACGCGACCTACCAGGCGTGGTCCGCTGTGAATATACCGCAGTCATGCGGGGGCTTAGGGATAGCTGCCGCAGGAAAATCCGTAAGGGGGACTACGTAGATTTGTTCGTCTTAACCAAAGACGCTAAAAAAGATTTTAAGGCGGCAACTGCTAAGAAGGGCAACGGGGCCGAGGCGTTCCGTACGTTTGATAACTGGCTGGCGGGTTTTTGGGTTTTCGCGGCTTGTTACCTTGAGGACAGGCCAGAGGAACACATGAATGTCATTCGGTACCTGCATCTCGTGCATGATGTGCAACGCACGTCGGTGGGTACCGAATGGCGGAGGTATGATGAGGATTTCCGGGAGAAGCAGGACGGGTTGTACGTTACGGACTTCGGGTTCAAGGACGTCGAGGTCTGGCTTAAGGTCACCAGGGCCTCGCAGCAGGCCAGGGAGCACCGGAGCGCAGGGGCGGACGGACACCGCGCAGGGTCGTCCGCCCATGTGCCCGGCGCGGACGGCGGGTCGGTCAAGCCAGGTAGGTCGGCCGTCCGGGCAGGGAGGCAGCCTGCAACGAAAGGACTATGTTTCGCGTTCAACAACGCGGCATGTTCCTACGGCAAGCAGTGTCGATTCCGTCACGCTTGCCTCCATTGCGGGGGTTCCCACCCGGCCTCATCCTGCTTCAAGAGCAGTCGGCAGGGCCCCCGTGCTAAGCAATCTTGCACAAGAGCGGCATCCGGCGGGAGCGCTCCACAGGGCGCCAACGCCAATTAGGTTAGATGCTATGGGTAGATGGTTGGATTGGTATCCGAACAGGGAGGATGCCATGTTTTTATATTCAGGTTTTCGTTTTGGTTTCCGCTTGCCTGTTGCGAGCGATGTTACGGTTCGGGCACAGAGGAACCTCCAGTCTGCTCGGGCCTTGCCTTTAGTGCTGCAGGAAAAGGTCGATAAAGAGGTCAGGCTAGGCAGGATGGAGGGGCCGTTTTCAACACCCCCAGTGGAGGACCTAGTTATCTCCCCGGTGGGGGTGGTCCCCAAGAAAACGCCTGGCTCTTTCCGACTGATTCAACATCTTTCCTACCCAGCGGGGGCGTCGGTCAATGACGCCATACCTCCGGCTCATTGCTCGGTCGTCTATCAGTCGTTTGACGAGGCGCTTGATCTGGTCCGCAGCTATGGCACTGGGGCCCTCGTGGCAAAGATTGACGTGGAATCCGCTTTTAGGTTGCTGCCCCTCCATCCGGACTCATTCCGATTTATGGGTTTCCGGATTGGATCGGAATATTTCATCGACAAATGTTTGCCGATGGGATGTTCCGTTTCATGCTCGTATTTCGAACGTTTTAGCACCTTCCTGCATTGGTGCGTGGAATCTTCGTCGGGTGGTCACGGGGTTGCCCACTACCTCGATGATTTCCTTTGTACGGGACCGGCGGATTCGCCGCGCTGCGGCAACTTGCTTTTCAGTATACGAGCATTGTTTTGTCACTTCGGAGTGCCAGTGGCCGAGGACAAAACGGAGGGGCCGGTTTCCTGCCTGTCATTTCTGGGAATCGAGATCGACACGGTAGCAGGCGCATGTCGCCTTCCTTTGGACAAAGTGGCTAAGCTTCGCGACGCCATTGGCTGTTTCATGGGTTCGCGCAAGGTTAAGCTGCGGCAGGCCCAATCCTTGCTGGGCATGTTTAACTTTGCTTGTCGGGTCATCCCGATGGGCAGGGTTTTCTGCCGGAAGCTTGAAAGAGCGACCGCGGGGTGTGCCAGGCCGCACCACTTTGTACGTTTGTCCGCAGAGATAAAAAGGGATCTGGCCGTGTGGGCCTCGTTCCTGGAGGATTTCAACGGTGTGCGCATATGGCAGGCGCCAACGGTCGACAGCGCTAAATTGCAGCTGTTTACCGACGCGGCGGGAGCCTCCGGTTTTGGTTGCTATCTAGAAGGATCTTGGTGCGCGGCGTCATGGCCGGCGGACTGGCATCAGGCGGGTTTGACTAAGGACCTTCTGCTCCTGGAACTTTTCCCCATCATGGTTGCGCTTGAAATATGGGGCGAGCGGCTAGCACATCGCAGCATCTTGTTCAGATGTGACAATCTGGGCGTGGTGCACGCGATTAACAACCAGAGGGCAAAATCGCTGGTGGTGCTAAGGGTACTAGGACAGCTGCTGTTGACTTGCCTGCGCAGGAACGTATGGTTTCGCGCGCAACACGTGCCAGGTCTGGAGAACGGGGTCGCTGACGCGCTTTCACGAGGGCAATGGGATAGGTTTTGCTTGTTGGCTCCCGAGGCCGACGAAAGGAGTTTTTATTGTCCCGGTTATGTCTGGCAGGTCATCGGGCCGGACTGGAAGGTCTAGCACTGCGGTCGGTCGCGCCATCCACGCTCAAAGCTTACGACCAAGCCTGGAGCGAATGGGAAGAATTTGCCAGAGGACGGAAGCAACGAGGTAAGAGCAGGCATCGGATGATGCTTTCTTTTATTTGGCAGCTTTATGTGTCGGGCAGGTCTAGGGCGGTGGTTTCCCGGTACTTGGCTGGCATTGCGTTTTTCTGCAGAATTGCGTTCCTGATGTGACAAAAAGTGTGATTCTGCTTAGGGCAATGAAGGGATGGGCGCGCGTGGCGCCTACGCCGCCTGACAGAAGGCGGCCCATTGATGCGGTTTTGTTGCCGGGCATCATCGGGTCGGTCGGAGCCATCGCATCGTCGATGTTTGAACCGCTGCTTTTTAGATTGGCGTTCTCCATGGCTTACCACGGTGCCTTTAGGATATCGGAGTTGGTAGCGCCTTCTAAGCAAACGGATTCGCGCTTGCTGGTAGGGGACGTGGTGGTGAGTGGGAGGTCCTTGCTGTGCAGATTGCGACGATCTAAGACGGACCAAGTGGGGAGAGGCCGATGGGTCACCCTGGTTTCGGCACTGGAGGAGAGCATATGCCCAGTGCGGTTGGCAGTGCAATACGAGGCAGTAAGGCCTGATTGTCGGGGGTCGTGGATGCTGCACTATGACGGGCTGCCACTAACGAAGTTTCAATTTCGGTGGATGATGGGTCGCTGTCTGACAAGCTTGGGCCTTTCCCCCTCCCACTTCGGTACACACTCCTTCCGCATAGGGGCTGCGACGGCGGCTGCGGCGGCGTGTCTTTCAGGGTCTCAAATCCAGGCGGTGGGACGATGGAAGTCGTCCTGTTATAAGCGATACATTCGCCCCGTCGCCTGAGATATTTTGCTCAGGCGTAGTTTGCCCTATAAAAATTAGAGTAAAACCATGTTTGCCTTATGTTTATGCATATGTTATGTTTGCTGTACGTTGGTTTGTTTACCCGTGTGTGATCCTACTCAGGGATTAGCCACTCGCCGCTGCTGGCGTGAGCCGGCAGCGGGGGTCTGGAGTTATTTTGCGATTTTTGCCTGACTTGACGGACTGAATTCTAATCATTAATTTGGCTGATCTGTTCTAATATAAGTCCCTCAGCAGGTTTTTATGCTTTCACCTCCAGCTGAGTTACTTCATGTGTTACCCCCTTTTTTATACCCCCCCCCCCTTTTTAATTTCGTTTTGTTTTGTTTTGCCTTTCCCTTCGTGTGTTAATGTTTTGCTTCAAATCAGCTAGAAGCTCGTGAGATCGGCTAGGCCGTGACTGCTGCGACATTTGGAAGCAATAAAATTTTTTCTTTTTGGCAGATCCTTCACGTTAACGCAATTACAAGTTATGGCGTAGAATTCTAGTAACAAATTTTACCCTTTTTTCCTCCTCTTCAGGTTGTGTTGCTGATGGCTTGCCCGTTTGGGTGGTCGGCCACTCGTATGTTTTTTGGGCAGCAAGGTTTTTGGCCTCTGATAGGGCTCAGAGTTTCCCTGGAGGTCAGGGAATCAGATGGCTTGGTTGGCGAGGAATGATGTGGAAAGATCTGATGAGTAGACTAGTCAGTCAGGCCAGCAAGCATGGGGTTCCCAAGGTTTTGGTTGTCCATTTAGGTGGCAACGACCTAGGGAAGAGGACTTCCTTGGAGTTACGGTGGGCCATGATACAAGATCTGGCAAGGGTGGCCGCAGCATGGACCAATTGTATATTGGTATTTTCCCTGATGGTGCCAAGGTTGAGTTGGCGAGGTGTGGAGGACGGACGCGTAATAGATGAGGCCAGGATAAAGGTGAATGGGGCGGTGGCGAAGTGGGTCTTGGCCCACGGAGGTAAAGTGGTTCGCCACCCTAGGATTCGGTTCCGAGACAGACACCTTTTTCGGCCTGATGGTGTACATCTATCCAATGAGGGGATGATGTTTTTCCTGGAGGATCTGTTCCTAGTGTTGCAGGAGTTAGGGTAGGTTATGGTGGCGGTGCGAGGACTCTGGGATGGAGTCCGTCGCTTTTGGCGGAAAAGAACGGCAGTTTGTTAGTTGTATGGTTTTTATAGGTAGTAAGTTTCAGTGCTATATGGTTTAGGTGCACTCACCTCCATCGACTTAATGGCCGCTCGACCACCCATCCGGTAGGCAGCGGCAGGGCACCCAGGAGCGGTGGGAAGTCACTGTGGGGGTTGTGTTGACACCTATTACCGATTTTGATAGGGTGCTGGACGGTTTCGGTCAGTTTACCAATAGTTTAATAGAGCCGTTCTTTTTTCTGCCACCATTATGCCGGCTGATTCGGCATCTTAACAAACTTTTCCCAATTACAGGTTTTGCTATGGTTAGGGTCAAATAAATAGCTAGCAATTTTTCTGCCAAAATCAAGTCTCCGTGTCTTTATTTACTGGTATAAGAGGTAACTAAGGTTTACTTGAATAAAGGGGGTCCACCAAATATCACTAGGATGTTTAGGAGAGAGAATTGACTGCATAGGAGAGGAATGAGTTAAACATCCTGTGAGGGGTGGACCTGACTGTGAAGAAGTACAGCCCTTAGGAAAAGGGGAGGGTTAGGATATATATGGCCAGGAGTGGCCATTTTGGGTCTCTTTGATAGTGATTTGTCTTCCCGCCCTCCCGCCCTATGGGTAGAGGTTGTGTTTTGACACGGAGTGCATTGGCGTCTAATTGTTTTAGCTGGTTTTCTTTGTTGGCTATTTATCGGCGGAAAAGAACGGCAGTTTGTTAGTTGTATGGTTTTTATAGGTAGTAAGTTTCAGTGCTATATGGTTTAGGTGCACTCACCTCCATAGACTTAATGGCCGCTCGACCACCCATCCGGGAGGCAGCGGCAGGGCACCCAGGAGCGGTGGGAAGTCACTGTGGGGGTTGTGTTGACACCTATTACCGATTTTGATAGGGTGCTGGACGGTTTCGGTCAGTTTACCATTTTAAGTTTACCAATAGTTTAATAGAGCCGTTCTTTTTTCTGCCACCATTATGCCGGCTGATTCGGCATCTTAACAAACTTTTCCCAATTACAGGTTTTGCTATGGTTAGGGTCAAATAAATAGCTAGCAATTTTTCTGCCAAAATCAAGTCTCCGTGTCTTTATTTACTGGTATAAGAGGTAACTAAGGTTTACTTGAATAAAGGGGGTCCACCAAATATCACTAGGATGTTTATTGCATTGCTTCCCAGCATTCCAGTATATTCCTTCAAGTCTTTTCTGGTTGTGCTTCCTAGCATTCTGTTCCAGAGTATTCCTGCAGACTATTCCAGTTGTACTTCCTAGTATTGTGTTCCAACTTTTCTGCTAATAGGCAAATCCTGAAAACCGGTAGTAGCCTTGTGGGCTATACTCTGAGCTTGCATCCTGCCTCAGTATCTGTCCCTTGACCTCTCAGCCATCAGTTTCTTATATTATAATTTAGCCTATCAGCTAAAGTATATTAAACCATGGTTTAAATGATTCTTGCTCAAAGATATATGTAAGTTGTCTAGAAGACATTACACCATCAGATTTTTTTATTCTCTTTTCTATATGATAGAAAATCTCCCTGAGATCAACAACAAAGGGAATAATTGTATAATATATCACATATATTTTTATTTATTTCATGGCATGCTTATTTTTTTTTTTAACACCCAGGTATTCTACAAAGTATTTTGTTGGTGGCTGGGCTAAAGGAGGCTGAAACCCTGTTCTACACTAGAATAGCATGGGACTTGCCACTGGCAAATGTGCAGTACCAGTGGAAACCTGACTATAGAGGGGTGCATGAGAATTACCACCCCTGATGAGGCAGAATACCTGCCAGTTAAAATTTAAACCTCAAGAAACTGAATGGACTGACACGGCAACACTTCCACACCCAATTACAGGGGCATCCCTTTCAAGTAACAATGACCTCCATGTATAAAGCTGTAGAAAAGGGGGAGGATGTTATCACTGTACTATGCAGAACCTGGAAGCATACTTGCAACAGATTCAAGTAGCACCTATATAGTGCCTAAATCCATAGATACCACCACTGTATTAGTGGTGGTGGAGCCCTCCATGGTATGGAAGTATTGACAGCATTTCTGACCACCAGCCTACAACTAACAAAATATTGTTGTTGGCACCAGAGGCTACGATTGTATCTGCCTGTGAGGCAGCAGTTAGAGGCGCAGCTGATGTGGCCTCTGACCCCACCACCACTATATTACTGAGGCAGCAGTGGACATATTAAACCCTGAAGTGTTTCTAACCACCATCCTGCAATTGTCAAAATATTAGATAGTTGCTGGCATCAGCAACCATCATAGCATCTAGCTGTCAGGTAGCAGTGGGAGATATGGCAGACTCAACCTTCAACACTGCAGTGGCCACACTAATCTCCAAACACCCAGTCATCCACAAAATGTGGGCACTGTGGCTGGGTTGCAGTAAGTTCCCTCAAGATTCCCTGGACCTCACTTGTGGTTGTCTCCAGTCCAGCCTGTAAATGTGCAGCATGATGCTGGGAGACAACACTCTCCCTAAAGAGTGAAGGGGAGCAGGTGAACATTTGGGGGTCAAGCGATGTAAAACAAGACAAAGCAGAATGTAGTATGCAACAAAGAAAAAAGTAAGAAAATCTAGAAGAGGAGAGGAAAAAGATGAAAAAAGTAAGAAAGTAGAGATAAAAATAGTGGAAAAAGAAGCCAACAAAGAAGAGAGTAGAATACAGTAGATTGAGAAAACAGAATTACAGCCAAGTGTGTTGAAAAATGCATCAAGGCAGCACTTCCTTGTGTCCTGGAAATTTCCAGAAGTAAGAAGAAGTAAGGAAGCTGCAAGGCTGACAACTACTGGTATTACTTAGAGAAAATACACTCCCCCTTATTCCAATAGGCTAGACCACTGGTTCTTAAACATAGTCCTCAGGCCCTACATTGTTCATGTTTTCCAGGTCACCTCTGTTTTTTTTTAAATGTGACAGTTTGTTAAAAAAAAACACATTGCCGGGTGACCTGGAAAACATGAACTGTGTTGGGCCCTGAAGACTGAATTTGAGAACCACTGGGCTAAACCAAAGATCAAATTCAGGACTTATGTTTTTAATAAGGTAAACCTCTATTATTAAAGGGGCCCTTCTCAATCCCATCTATGGGTTTGAGCAGTCATATGGCAGACTTGCACTTCAAATCTGAGCATATTCATTGCATGAATTCTATTACTGTAGTGTTTTTGGAGAATAAGGCTACTGATTAGTGGTTAATGAAAATGAAAGTAATAGATGTTGGTGTTAAAACTTGAATACATTTGTTATAATTGTAAGCGGCTGTTAGGTGTTTAAGCAAGATAATAAGATTCTAATTTCAATATGTCAGTACACCTTAAATACCCAGCGTTCAAGTTAAAAGATTTCTTAGAATTAAATGGCAAGAATAAGCAAGGTGCAGAGATGCCTGATGGAAATGTGCTGCATAATGCCATCAGTGCTAAGCATATGTTTGTATTTATGCTTTTATTGTGCTTGGCATAAATATGGTGCAATGCGGTTTACCGGTTTTCAATGTGCCTGCATTTAAGTCATTAAAAGTTGTAAAGAGTATGCATCCCATGGTGTGTATGTCTGAACAGAAACACAGTTGTAATTGAGATTAGTGATGAGCGGGTTCGGATCCTCGGAATCCGACCCGCCCGAACTTCACCTTTTTTTTACACGGGTCCGAGCGACTCGGATCCTCCCGCCTTGCTCGGTTAACCCGAGCGCGCCCGAACGTCATCATCCCGCTGTCGGATTCTCGCGAGACTCGGATTCTATATAAGGAGCCGCGCGTCGCCGCCATTTTCACACGTGCATTGAGATTGATAGGGAGAGGACGTGGCTGGCGTCCTCTCCGTTATAGTAGAACACAGAGTGACTTAGTTAGTTATAATTGTGGGGAGGATTGGGGACGGGGAGCAGCTGTTAGGGAGTACAGTGCAGGGTTTTGATTATACCACCAGTGAGTTTAATCCTTTGTTTCTCTGCCTGAAAAAAACGCTCCGACCACCATATCTGTGCTCACTCAGTGTGCTGCACTGCTGCATGATATATCTGTGCTGAGTGCACTGCTCTGCTCACACTGCCTAATTGTGGGGACTGGGGAGCAGTTATAGCAGGAGTACAGTGCACAGTTTTGCTGACAGTGACCACCAGTCCAGTATACGTTTGTCTGCCTGAAAAACACTCCTGTGTTTTTTTTTTTCTTCATACTAGTTTAGCAGTCTGCTGACAGTGTCCACCAGTCCGTTATACAGTATATTATATATATAAGCAGCAGTACGGTAGGCCACGGCTGTACCTACCTCTGTGTCGTCAGTGCACTCGTCGTCCATAAGTAATATAATACTATACTATCCATCCATCTACATTGTATACCCGTGGTGTTTTTTTTTTCTTCATACTAGTTTAGCAGTCTGCTGACAGTGTCCACCAGGTCCGTTATACAGTATATTATATATATAAGCAGCAGTACGGTAGGCCACGGCTGTACCTACCTCTGTGTCGTCACTCGTCGTCCATAAGTAATATAATACTATACTATCCATCCATCTACATTGTATACCTGTGGTGTTTTTTTTTTCTTCATACTAGTTTAGCAGTCTGCTGACAGTGTCCACCAGGTCCGTTATACAGTATATTATATATATAAGCAGCAGTACGGTAGGCCACGGCTGTACCTACCTCTGTGTCGTCACTCGTCGTCCATAAGTAATATAATACTATACTATCCATCCATCTACATTGTATACCTGTGGTGTTTTTTTTTCTTCATACTAGTTTAGCAGTCTGCTGACAGTGTCCACCAGGTCCGTTATACAGTATATTATATATATAAGCAGCAGTACGGTAGGCCACGGCTGTACCTACCTCTGTGTCGTCACTCATCGCCCATAAGTAATATAATACTATACTATCCATCCATCTACATTGTATACCTGTGGTGTTTTTTTTTTCTTCATACTAGTTTAGCAGTCTGCTGACAGTGTCCACCAGGTCCGTTATACAGTATATTATATATATAAGCAGCAGTACGGTAGGCCACGGCTGTACCTACCTCTGTGTCGTCACTCGTCGTCCATAAGTAATATAATACTATACTATCCATCCATCTACATTGTATACCTGTGTTGTTGTTTTTTTCTTCATACTAGTTTAGCAGTCTGCTGACAGTGTCCACCAGGTCCGTTATACAGTATATTATATATATAAGCAGCAGTACGGTAGGCCACGGCTGTACCTACCTCTGTGTCGTCACTCGTCGTCCATAAGTAATATAATACTATACTATCCACCCATCTACATTGTATACCTGTGGTGGCTTTTAGTTGTGCGCAAAATATGGAGAACAAAAATGTGGAGGTTAAAAAAATAGGGAAAGATCAAGATCCACTTCCACCTCGTGCTGAAGCTGCTGCCACTAGTCATGGCCGAGACGATGAAATGCCATCAACGTCATCTGCCAAGGCCGATGCCCAATGTCATAGTACAGAGCATGTAAAATCCAAAACACAAAAGATCAGTAAAAAAATGACCCAAAAATCAAAATTAAAAGCATCTGAGGAGAAGCGTAAACTTGCCAATATGCCATTTACGACACGGAGTGGCAAGGAACGGCTGAGGCCCTGGCCTATGTTCATGGCTAGTGGTTCAGCTTCACATGAGGATGGAAGCACTCATCCTCTCGCTAGAAAAAAGAAAAGACTTGCTGCAAAAGCACAGCAAAGAACTGTGCGTTCTTCGAAATCACAAATCCCAAAGGAGAGTCCAATTGTGTCGGTTGCGATGCCTGACCTTCCCAACACTGGACGGGAAGAGCTTGCGCCTCTTTTTTTCTTTGCGTCATGTGCTGTTTGGGGAGTATTTTTTGGAAGGGCCATCCTGCGTGAGATGGGCCAGGTGTTTGTGCCGGCCACTAGGGTCGCTTAGCTTACACAGCTACCTCATTGCGCCTCTTTTTTTCTTTGCGTCATGTGCTGTTTGGGGAGTATTTTTTGGAAGGGCCATCCTGCCTGACACTGCAGTGCCACTCCTAGATGGGCCAGGTGTTTGTGTCGGCCACTAGGGTCGCTTAGCTTACTCACACAGCTACCTCATTGCGCCTCTTTTTTTCTTTGCGTCATGTGCTGTTTGGGGAGTATTTTTTGGAAGGGCCATCCTGCGTGACACTGCAGTGCCACTCCTAGATGGGCCAGGTGTTTGTGTCGGCCACTAGGGTCGCTTAGCTTACTCACACAGCTACCTCATTGCGCCTCTTTTTTTCTTTGCGTCATGTGCTGTTTGGGGAGTATTTTTTGGAAGGGCCATCCTGCCTGACACTGCAGTGCCACTCCTAGATGGGCCAGGTGTTTGTGTCGGCCACTAGGGTCGCTTAGCTTACTCACACAGCTACCTCATTGCGCCTCTTTTTTTCTTTGCGTCATGTGCTGTTTGGGGAGTAGTTTTTGGAAGGGCCATCCTGCCTGACACTGCAGTGCCACTCCTAGATGGGCCAGGTGTTTGTGTCGGCCACTTGTGTCGCTTAGCTTAGCCATCCAGCGACCTCGGTGCAAATTTTAGGACTAAAAATAATATTGTCAGGTGTGAGGTGTTCAGAATAGACTGGAAATGAGTGTAAATGATGGTTATTGAGGTTAATAATACTATGGGATCAAAATGACCCCCAAATTCAATGATTTAAGCAGTTTTTTAGGGTTTTTTTAAAAAAACACCCGAAACCAAAACACACCCGAATCCGACAAAAAAAATGCGGTGAGGTTTTGCCAAAACGCGTTCGAACCCAAAACACGGCCGCGGAACCGAACCCAAAACCAAAACCCGAAAAATTTCCGGTGCACATCACTAATTGAGATGCACTGTCTCAGAAAGGTACTGGAAATGTGCTGAGTGTTATTGGGTGGTGAACTAGGAGTTGGCTATTCGGACACACAGATATGTACTACCTGATTTGTGTTATGGGAGTGTTGCCAACATGTTGCTGACATGGTTGTAAAGTCAGATGCTTAAGAGAAAATGGCTGAGGAGAAAATGGCCCAGTCAATAGGCAAAAGGGGAAAAAAATTTTTTTTAGGTATATAAGCAGTGGAAGAAAAACAAAACAAAAGGCAGAATAAAGACATAGTGGGAGTCTTGTTGAGGGAGACAATGTAATAGCAGATAATTTTAATACTTATTTTTACTCAGTATTCACTTCTGAAAGAGAGCAGAAAGGGACACAGTTAAATTGCAGGTATATTCAGAAAATATAAAAACAAGTACATTTACAGAGGAGAAGGTCCTAAGAGAACTCTCAAAAACTGAAAGTGGATAAATCAATCGGGCCAGATGGGACACATCCAAGGATACTAAAAGAGCTTAAAGGGGTGCTGGTAGCACTATTAACAGAATTAATAAACTAGTCACTAGCTACAGGAGTAATTCCAGAGGACTGGAAAAGAGTAAATGTAGTCCCACTGCACAAAAGTGGAATTAAGGTAGAGGGTAGCAACTACCAACCAAAGAAAGAGTTATTCAGTAGATTATCTCGAATCCAACAATTTACAGGATTCCAAGCTGCATGGATTTACTCGGTGTAGATCATGTCAAACAAATCTAATGGACTAAAGTAAAAGATAAAGGGGGATGTATATATAACTTATCTAGACTTTAGTAAAGCTTTTGACACTGTCCCCAATCGCAAACTGTTGAATAAACTTGAAAGTATAAGATTGGATATTAAGATGGTTGAATGGATAAGATCGTAGTTGCAGGATAGAAAACAGAGTGTATTAGTAAATGGAGTGCATTCACATGAGGGAAATGTTACCAGTGGAATACTCCAGGGATCTGTATTTGGATTAGTTCCTTTTCATATCTTTATCGGTGACATTGCAAATGGTATTGAAGGAAAAATATGCCTTTTTGCAGATGAGACAAAGATACTGATGTAGCCATGCTCATTGTGGCTATGAAGCAACCACACAGACAATCCTCGCGTGCCTAGTTGCACTGGCTGTGGCTTTTGCTGCTCAATACAATGTTAATAGACACAGGCATGACTAAGACACACACTCATACTGGCATTTACGCGCATCACAGCAAACAAGTAGTGTCTACACCTAGTCGCAGTCACAGTGAGCGTGAGTCACATGTGTATGCAACAGGGTAGAAACACCAGGAGGAACACCAAATGATTTATGCTCTAGGTAGACTAGAGGAATGGTCAAGAATGGGGTAATTACAGTTTATGGTTGCATAGGGAGAGGAATGAGTAGCACAAAGATAGAAATAATAATGCCACTGTCATTGGTACAGCCTAATATTGAATACTGTGTTCAACTTTGGAGGCCATATCTTCAAAAGGATATTAATACATTAGAGATGATACAAAGAAGGGCAACTAAAATGGTACATGGAAACTTACCTGGAAAGACTAAAAGATCTTAACATGTATAGTTTGGAGCAGAGAAGGGAAAGGGGGGCATGATAGAGACTTTCAAATATATCAAGGGATTTAACAAGGTACAGGAGGGAGACATACTTCAAAGGAAGAGAAGTATTAGAACACCAGGACATGCACTGAGACCGGAGGAAGGTGGGTTCAGGGGAAACTTGAGGAAACAATACTTCACATAAAGGATAGTAGATAAGTGGAATGGCCTCCTGTCTGAGGCTAAGACAGTAGAGCAATTTAAATATGTATGGGATAGAGATAAGGATATCCTTGCAAAGAAATAAGGATCAAATAGGGTTTGAGGTTACAACATGGTTAAAAAAAGGGGCTGACTAGATGTGCTGAGTGGTTCTTATCTGCCATCAAATTCTATGTTTCTATGCAATGGATGCCAGAATCTGCACCAAGCATGGGTCTTGGGCAAGTTCCAATGGTGCCACTGATGATTGCATCTAAAGATGCACCAAGTGATATTACAGCACACACTTCCAATCTTTTTCAATCATTTTCAATTAGATGCTTTCTACAGTATGACTCTCACTGCCAATTCTTCAAGCATTATAATGGCTGATATCAGAATACAACATACCTTCCAGACTAATCCTCAACTCTCACTTGTCTTCACCCTAATACAAATCTCAGTCTTTAGAAAATATATCCCACTAGATGGTTGCTACAATGGATAATTATCTCATGTGTACCCATTGTGACTCTTTCTGCAGGTTCTCTTGCAGCAGTCCATGCTGATCCAAAATGGAGTTTTGTTCTGCTTCCAAGTCACTCAGACTGCATCTCTCCTTCACAGTTGAGCTCTCACAATGCTAAGCTTTCAGCAAAGATGCTGTATTCCTTCTGACAGTATTCTCCAGCTGATAACTGCTGTTAATCATGGTCTCTTTCTTTAGGGCTCCTTCTCTCATGCTTTGTGATAGTGCGCTCCAAGGTCCTCTTCTCGCAGTCATTCTTCCCTTTATCCTGATAACGATCTATACTTTGTCTCTGTTTGTAGAATCTCTCCTATGGAAATCATTCTCTTTCTCCCTCCATCCCTGGAGGTTCCTGGCCTCCCCTTTCTTGTGCTATATTCAGACTTCTCCTACTTTCCCTCACTTCCTGGACTTCAGCTCATTGCATGCAGAAAGCTGTAATTTTCTCATTGTACTGTTCTTGTCAGTGGAATTTGCGGCATCCAGATACTGACAACATGGAATATGGCGTTGCACTTGTTACATTCTTGGAGAAATTTGATTCTGTTGATTCCTCACTGAATTATATTCTCTCTGATTCTCTGCAATGAGGAAGGTACATAACGGGAGCAATGGTGTATTGAGAGTTGATGATAGCCACACCATTTTAAAGGTTAATACATAATTTTGGTGCGACATTTTGCAAACTAACCCCACTTCCATAGATTACATTTTTTGTTAACAGAGTTTTAAACCTGACCCCTTTTCTTTGCACTGTAGTTGTCAGTGAAGAATCCAGAACCACACAAAGAGGATCAGATTTGGAATAGATAGTAACAGATGTTAATGTTCAACATCACATCTACAATTAATATTATGCTTTGATTATTGTCTCAGCAGATCTAAGCAGCACAATGATGGGTACAGGAATAAAATCCAACATTGGTTTCGGTCTTTAGCCTAATCTAAACAGGACCTGTTTGCGGTTACTCCATTTATTTTGGAATAGCTAGACTGCAGATGATGTGTTTCCCAGAATAGTAATCTACACAATTGTGATAAGTAGGAAAAGAGTTATGCTTTCTAAAATTCTCCATCTTTAAAATATTTTAATGTGCTGAATAAAATGAATCATAACAATATTTAATTAAAAATATAGTTTTAATTATATGTATTATTTTCTAATGACACCTCTCTAATTTATTGTGTTCCTGCTGTGGAGGGATTTACTGAAAAGCTTAGGGCACAAGAAAACATATGGAAATTAAGGAAAATAACTTAAAAAAGTAACAAATGTTATCCTGTTTTTTGCAATAAAAAAATGATAACATTTTACACAGCTAATATTAAATAAATCACTTTAGATCAGTTAAAAAAAAAAGCGTTGCTGACAGCGAGAAAAGCCAGGACTACAGGATATAGATCTGAGATTTCAATCTATAAGGAAGGGTGGGATGTACTAAGCAGTGATACAGCAGAGAAGTGAGCCAGTGGAGAAGTTGCTCATGGCAACCAATCAATATTGACTTAACATTTATAATTTGCATGCTATAAAAGTATACAGATCAACTGATTAGTTGCCATGGGCAACTTCTCCACTGGCTCACTTCTCCACTTTTATCACTGTTTAGTACATGTCCTCCTAAGAGCTCTATAGAAATAAAAGGTTATTTTAATGCTCTAAGAATATGAAAGACAAAAGTATTTTAACTCACGTATTCAGACTTGAGATCTGCTTCCTAAAATGTTTATTTATGGGACAGAGTGAAGCTTTTAAAAGGTATAAAAGCAAAGGGTCATTTTCTCCAGGGTAGTAAATTGATCGGATATACCTCTCTGAAAGATGTGATGGTAATATATGCCCAGGTACTTTAAGAAAAAACTTTTGCTGATGAGTATATTTTTCTTTCCGTTACTACTCATTATTATTCATATACATAAGAACAATTATCCTGATAATGTTATAATTTAAATTTTGCCAGGAGATCTTCATGGCTAAAAGATTAGACAAACCTTAGAGTTATAATTTATATAACCAGGTTGGGCAATATTTTACCATGGTAAATAGGGGGCAGTTTGACAGTTAAAATGACACTTACAACATGGACACAGTAAGGTTGAACCCAGCATGCTGACGTATAATTTGATTTACAGCATTTCAATAGTGTTTAATTTCTAAATGAAAACAGGACAGTAACGTATCATGTTCAAGTTGTACATTCAACACTGTTAAAATGATGTAAATCACGTTATTAACATGTCGGCATACCAGCTATGAGTGTCAATATTATAAATGTTAAACTGCCACACCAAACCCTTTCTCCATGACAAAACCCTCTGGCTGTGACTTTTGCTATTCAATTACAAAAATGTCTTAAGTTAATGCGGATTTACAATTTACAATGCGGACAGAAATTGTAGCTTTTAGCTTGTACCTCCAGAGTAGGTGACAGCTTTGTAAAAGTCTTTATTTTAAGGTAAAAATGTCAGGATATAGGGGGTGGTTCAGACTGGATCGCTGGGCTGCTAAAATTGTTGTGCTGCGTTCAGATAGTCGCCACCCAAGGGGAGTGTATATTCGCTGCGCATGTGTACACCGAGCTGCTAAAAATCCCTCAGTCAGCGGACAGCTGCAAATCTGTTCGCACCTCACTCATCATTGAATGATTTTTTTCACTGTGTGCAGTCTGTGTGCAGCCCAGGACTTGCTCCTACAGTGCGATGAGAACAGGCTGATCGGGCCCAGAGCTGACATCACATACACTCCCTGAAATCGCTTGGGATCGCCTGTGTTTTCCCTGACACTCCCAGAAAATGGCCAGTTACCACCCACAAATGACCTCTTCCTGTCAATCAGCATGCGAATGGCTGTGCGTTTGCATTTTTTGCAGCAACCTGTTGCTGACCGGAAATGCCTGTTGTTGTTTGCCAACTGTGCATTGTGGTGCATACGCATGCACAGTCTATTGCTGATCGACCGCTGTGCGAAAACGTACAGCAGCGATCCGGTCTGAATTACACCCATAGTGCAGTACCTCTGGTACATTCTTCCTAATGAATTATAGTGATTTTAAATGTGTTTAAATAGTCAAATATAACCAATAAAGATAATTCTGAATAATGGGTATAATGATGTGGGGCATGTTATATATGCTGATGTGCTGTATTCATGGAAAATGGGTTTCTGAACACTCAGATGGGAGTTGCAAGTGTTAATTCACAATATTATATGAACTTATAAATATACACTTATAAATCACAATATATACATTTAAATGTATCCTAAAATACTTGTTTATTTGCTGAAATATTAATATACATGCTGGCTATCATTTTTAATTCATTATTTAAAGTTGTAGAATTCAAACCTGTTACACTTAACAACTTCCTATACTTTGCTTATGGCATTAACTAGGAATGGCAATCAAAAGTTGAGACATAAGAACCATTGATGGTTTGATTCTGATGTTCATTGATTTTTCCATTGATAGTTAGAGTCCAATGTTTCCTTGCCATCAATGGTTTTCTCCTAAATTGGGTCCAGTGGGTGGCCAGCCCTGCCTGTCAATTCAAAAGACTTGTCTGTGGCACTTTTCCACATCAATCACCAATCAGAGCTTGCTGTGTCCAATGATAGGACATTGGCAGGAGGCATACTTTCTTCTCTGCAGCTGGGAGCTCAGTTCTCCGCTGAGGAGGATTATGATACATGGGTCTATGTACTAAGCATTGGAGAGAGATAAAGTGGATGGAGATAAAGTACCAAAATGAAAATGTTCCATTCAATTCTCACCACTAACAGCATCCCCTAGACTATCTATATGGCCACCTGTTATCTTTACAGTATTTGGGGGGTTTGGGATGATTATCCCATACATGATGATTTCGGATTCAGTACGATATCTCGGCTGTCGGTATTCCCGTGGTCAGGAGACAGACGCTGGGATCCTGACAGCCGTAATACCGGTGGTGAGCGCAGTGTCCCCCCACCCCCACCCATGGGCTAAATGCGCTCACCATGCTATTCCCCTCTCAGGTGGTGACATGGACAAAATGTTTGCATTTTTATGCAAACACAGGCATAACTGAACCTTGCAGCTAAATTGGAAAGTTATACTATTACATGACTTTGGTATTTATCAGTGATTAGTGGCTGGATTAAAAGAGTTTGTTACCTTCATTGTATTTATTTGAATTTTTTTCCAAAAAACAAGGAGGGAGGGAATACAGAAAAAGAAGATGAGGAAAAAGGATCAGTTCCATGATCAATTGTGTCAATAACAACATATATGCCCAAGCAACATTCATGAAATCCCATCAAAATAATATAGCCATAATATAAACCAGAGAGTAGAAAATAAATAAAACAACATTAATAATAATAATAATAATAATAATCAAGAACCGTTAGAATGGTCCAAAGAGCAGCGTTTAGCCTTCCCCATCAAGTACAAATTTGTGCAATTTAGACCTCTTAACTAGCGGGTATGAAGATTTACAAGAATCTGGGACTCCTAATGTCTCCATTTGGAAGGCATATTGGATTTTAGATACTATTTTATGCAAAGATGGGACAATTGGGACACTTCCAATTCTGAGCGATGGCGCTTTGGTGGCAACTAAAATATGGCCAAGAAGATAATGGTCATATTTAGACAAATCATGAGGGAATACAAGAAGAAGAGCTAAGGAATGCGAGCTTAAGAACATTATCTGCTAGGGCAAACATTTCTCTCCAAATTGTTCGTATGGTAGGGCAACTCAATTTTTTTTTTAAAGATATCACCAGGCCCTGATCAATTAGGCCAACAGTACTTGAACTGGGAGGGCCATATTTTATGCAGCTTAGTCGGTGTTAAATATAATCTATGCAACCACTTACATCGTATCTTGAAATAGTTGTAGCATTGAGAAGTATGATGAGCTGTTAAATAAATCAATTCTGATTGCTGAGAGATGAATGTAGTTTATAGATCTGTTTCCCCTATGCAACTGTGGTTTTGACCTAGCTAGCAGTGATGTGTGGTGAGGTGAGGCAGGTGAGGCAAAACCTTTCCTGTCATACTAAAGTATACGCCTGAGTTTTGACTATATAAAGTATATGAAAGATACAAAGAATATATTACAAATAAAATCTTTGCATTATTCTGATCATTTTTATAGTCAAAACTCTGGCATAAAAAGTTTATGGCAGGTGAGGCATGCCTATCTTTTCCGCACATCTCTGATCAAACCTCAGCAAATTCCCAGTAGTATATACTGCTGCATCTGTGTATAATGCCCACATGCACCCTTTGGCTCATACTGTATATTGTGTGTAAATCTGACTCTGGTATTTGACTGTATTGGCCAGTGCCTCCTGAGCCATTTACCGTCCCTGCTAGCTATATCCTCGACTTCTCTAGAAAGAGTATACCAAAAACGTACAGTACCTTTAGAGTTACCAGTTGTCATTTTGGTTAAGATGATGGGCGCGCGGAGGCCCAATGAACCAGACACTTCAATCATAGAAAAAATCCAGTGTCTGATTTGCATATAGATAAAGATTTTCCCATAAGGGAGTTTATATTGCACCTGAAGGGAAACATGGAATTGCTACACATAATCTCAGCTATCATATCGATATCACATTTACCCCAAACAGAAACATTCAAATCAGGGGTGATACAAGGCAAGGCTACTAAACTGAGGTTTCGGGTAGGAAAAAACAGATTTTTAGAGAAAACCAATAAAATATCCCATGCTTTAAGTTAATCAAATATCAAATATAGCTCTTGCAGCATCAGGCACCAATGGGCGAAAGTGCTTAGGAATCCAGATCAACTCTGATAAGGGAAACTACTGTAACACAGCTCTCTCCAAATCTACCCAAAGTTTTGTTTTAAAGGGTAAGGCCCAATCGCTTATCTGCACCACCAAGCAAGCAAAATGATAAGTTAGTAAATCAGGGCTTCTAGGGCACGTTATCAGGCAGTAAGCAATCTTTGGGTTCTTACCTTTCCAAATATATTTAAAAATCAATTTATAGATTTGAGTATAAAAACGCTGAGGTAATAAGCAGGGTATTGTGTGGAACAGATAAATTAGTTTTGGAAGTATCATAATTTTGCCTCTAGTCTACCAAGCCAAGAAACTTCAAAGCCTATCCAATTTTTGAATAGACTGGAAACATGAAAGACAAGGAGATCGTAGTTGATCTCTGCGAATGCAGGCGCATTTTTGGGTATGTTAACCCCTAGGTCTGTTATACCCAAGCTGTAGCTGAAACTACACATAAACTGTGTTTATTTGCTGATGACATCTTAGTGTTCATTACTAACGGAGAGTCTTCCTTACCTGCCCTACATGAGGTTATTGACCATTATAGTAGTGCGTCTTTCTACAAATGAAATACCATTAAAACGGAATCATTACCTATCTGCGTGCCTAGTGCTAAATTATGTCATCTTAAATCTCTTTGTAAATATCATTGGGAGGCAGACTCCCTGCTATACTTAGGGCTTTCCTTTAGGTTTGAGGTAAATGCTTTGTCTGAGGGCATACAGCCAGGGCCGGCAACAGAAATCTTGGTGCCCAGTACACTGATAACTCTGCGGGCCCACCTTGACCTCAGAATGATACATCCCTCCCTGCATGTGACATTAAATGTATTGACAAATATTTGAGACTTCAATACCATAACTGTGCAAATACAGGGAGCCATACAATTTGGGGGTCAATGGGCGCTTACGCATATTACACCAGGTACAGCCCCTTACACACATTACTCCAGGTACAGCCCATTACTCCAAGTACAGCCCGTTACACACATTACTCCAGGTACAGCCCATTACATACATTACACAAGGTACAGCCCATTACACACATTACGCCAGGTACAAACCATTACATACATTACACAAGGTACAGCCACTTACACACATTATGCCAGGTACAGCCCCTTACGCACATTATGCCAGGTACAGCCCATTACACACATTATGCCAGGTACAGCCCATTACACACATTATGCCAGGTACAGCCCATTACACACATTATGCCAGGTACAGCCCATTACACACATTATGCCAGGTACAGCCCATTACACACATTATGCCAGGTACAGCCACGTACACACATTGTGCCAGGTATGGCCCATTACACACATTATGCCAGGTACGGCCCATTACATACATTATGCAATGTACAGCCCATTACACACATTATGCCAGGTACAGCCCATTACACACATTATGCCAGGTACAGCCCATTACACACATTATGCCAGGTACAGCCACGCACACACATTGTCCCAGGTATGGCCCATTACACACATCGTGCCAGGTACGGCCCATTACATACATTATGCCAGGTACGGCCCATTACATACATTATGCCAGGTACGGCCCATTACATACATTATGCAATGTACAGCCCAGTGCCGGTTCCGTGGCTTCTGGCGCCCTGAGCGACATTAGGGGGGCGTGGCTTCTGTCAAAGTCGAAAAATATTGTAACACATACACCATGTACTAATCACACACACATGCCCGCCGTGCGTGCACATATCCGCAATTTGCGTATTCTCGCTCCCACGTTCCTGCGCGTAGTATGGGTATTTACGGCGGAGTTTGTGAGCGCATAGAGGGTTATCAGAACATTACATATTTAACCCAAATAGTGCACATTTTTACACATAGCCACCCCACACCACATCAGCAAGTATCAACAGTTTAAATGGTTCCAGGACTAAGGGATTCGCCTTTGCATGATAGGAAGGGACAGACTAAGGTTATAAGGTGATGTCTAGTATCCAGCTGTAGGGTATTTTAAGGGTAACATTCCGATGTTGGTTAGAGAAAGATCGCATGTTCCTGCGTATAGTTATGTGCAGAAGTAGAATATAGAAATAAACTGTATTTACTGTATATTATGTATGCGGCGGGAATCCAGAGGAGACCACCACAAGAGCGGTTGGGAAAGACATCGCCCACCTTTTCAAATCAACCTATGACCTCTCCTGTAATGTAAAGATGCATCTCTGTGTCCAATGGACAATGAGATTACAGTAACCATTGTATTGTGTATGGAAGTTGTGTATAAAAAGCCTATTGCTGCCTGGCCAGTCAGAAGACTCTGAATGCTATCTACCTGATGAGCGGAGGACTGGTCCAGGTTGCACAAGTGAACATTCTCACGTATGTACATTGACTGTAGCCATTATTCTGTTGTAGATTTATCTTGTTAGCCTTGTAGTGTATAATCTGTATTGTTATCCCTTTTCAAATAATCCACTGTGGCCTTAGAACCCAGCTGTTAACTACATATCGGTGTTGTGTCCTCATTTCCCTGCTAGGGTTTAAAGCATATTTAACTGTATGAGGTTTAAGAGTGTATTGATAAGGTGTACGCACTGCGAGTACTTTATACCGTCAGTGCTGTGTAAGGTTTAAGGTATAACATCATTGCATTGTATTACGAATAAGGTGTAAAGGTTATCAAGAGTGTGTGCGCACGCTGTGCGTGCTTTGTACACAGCACGGCGTGTGTAGGCTAATTCCGTACAACGTACGGGACTCTGTACGCAAATAGCGTACTAAGTGCGTAGCGTGTGTATCAAATCTAGCGGCCGTAGCGGCTCCAAGGTAAAAGTGTATTTAGAGGTATAGCTTTATGGTTTAAGATAATATCGACATTATCAATTGGGGGCATCGTCCAGTTTTTCCTCATACCCACAACCTAGCAGGTTAAAGCAGACTTTATCTATCAGCAAAGGGCGGACAGGTATCCTACGTAAGCCTTTTCCTGGCCGTAGAATACACTGGTAAATCATGTTTCAATTGCTGACGAGGTACATAATGTGTGAGAAGTATGGATTACACACAGAGGTTTTATGCAATGAATGGGAACGTATGACTGTGGAAGATAGGGAACCATTCCCTAGGGTAGGCAGTTTTGAACCAGAGGTGTTGCAGAATTTAAGGATCAGGATATGTCTGATAAAATCCCGAAAACAAAGGGTTAGACACACAAACTGTTTAAATTTATGGCAGCAAGAGGGCGATATGCAGAGGGAACTAGCTCACGCAGCCGGTTCCAAACCTAGCAGGAAACTGTTGGCAACCGCACCACCACCACCGTATATATTACAGGGGAGAAAGTGGCTACAGACAATGGCATACTGGTATATGATAAGAGTAAACTTGATAAATGTACTAATGCTAACCCGTGCAAGTTGTATCCCATTTTAAAGCACATAATACTCGGCCCACTCTCATTCCTGCATTGCGCTGCGGCTCCCTGCAATGTCCTTGGACACCAGGTAGCCGTATGCGCTCTAACGGGAACAGCAGAACGGCTCTTTTCTTCCTTCTTAACCAGCAGATTACCCGGCCACTCTCTCATCTTCCATCCGCTGATTACCATAGGCGCAGGTAAATCAAGATGGAATGACAGCAGAAGTTGCGGGATTTATTCACTGGTTTTCTCTTTCTCATATTTGGGGAATTTTCAAACACATATACATGTCATCATGATTATATAGCTTGATCACATGATGTATTTCAATGATTTACATTGTTAACTATATACATTTAATGTGTTATCTGTGATTACGTGTAATTGAGGAAAAGTAACCAATACACTGTGCCTATTTGATATGTGGAAGTTTGCCTCCCTAAATTCTACTAATGATTCACACAGGCTCTCACACTTAGCATGGTTTAGTTTAATTACCATATTCCATGTGTTCATTTGTGAGTGCGAATGCTTAAATCACATATGACTCAGATGAGGAGGCTAATTGTCACACTGTGGCCTTTCTGATATGAGAAATCTATATTTCTTAGATGTGACTGAGTAATAATACTGGTGGTTGCAACAACAAAGGCATATTATATCCTCCTATAGAGCACAGATTTGGTTTGCTCTCTCTCTCCAGCCTGGTGCTGTAATATAATATTCTACAGCCTATATGTGATTTCTCTACAAAATCGAAAACATCTTTTTGAACACACAGATTGGTTTGCAAACATCTCTAATAGAAAAAGGGTGAACATTTGTATCCACCTGCTGTCAGGTGTATAAATTTCTGTATCCTGTAGATGTGTGTGAACAATTCACCGGTAATTGTAACAACAAGGACACAGTTTATCCCCTAGAGTACAGTATATCTTTGCTGTCTCCTTAGATTGATGTACAATAATATTTCACTCTGCAACTCATATATGATCTCAGTACAAGTTTGACCCAAACACACAGATCAGTTTGCAGGTTTTATGGTTTATGTCAGTAATAATACTTAGTGTTTTTCTTCATAAATCTGTGACCGCAACCCAATATAGGACTCTTTGTATATAAAGTTGAAATACACCTGCATCACGTATCGCTGATTTAATTATACCTTAAGATTCCCCAACACGTGATCATTATTGAGATTGAGTTGGTCACCACCGGCTTTTTACACTTAAAGGAGTGACAACCGGGGTAAGAGCTACTAACTTTTAGGAAAGGAAGAAACCCTCCAGTCAGTGCTTTTATGTGCTTTGATATTTAAGATTGATTATGGTAAATTGTTCTGTACTAATTAGTGCCGTTTAGGAATTTCTGAATGAACAATACAATCAAATACCACTATAGGTTTTAAATGACAATAGAGGTGTGTGTATATCAATATTCGTGGGCTCTCATAACCTATTAAGTACCCACTTTGGGAATAACTCTATACCCAATTAATTTGGGAGCAATTCTATATCCAATTAACTTGCAGGGCATGATTTCACTGCTGCAATTTGTTGATTAAATACAATCTCAGATATTTTAATACACTTAATAAAAGTTATATTTTATTGATATTAGCATTTTTCCTGTACAGGTGCAATATAAATAAGAGTGCCCCCAAAAAAGAGTCTTCTTTTCTTTCCTTAAACATTGTGCTATCTCTGACTCTGGGGAGCATCGCCAACCAATAAAATTAACCACAAGGGATAATCTTTCTCTTCTTTTTTGAACAATATGATAGTTGGTTATTCTATTTGAATTTAAATCAGTCTCCTGTTGAAACCTACCTCCTCTCTTAGGAGGATTTCTTTAGAGACGGGAGCGATCTAGTGCGGTTTGTCTCGCCACTTTCTATCCTTTGATAATATTTACTAGCACTTTGCTAGTCTCTGAGACCCAGCACAGATCCTATTTAATCTCTTATAAAACAATTTCGATATACACATAATTACCTTTTGATTGATTATACCTGTCCAGGGATGATGATTTGTTAATATAGTTTATTGAGATTGTTCTTTTAAACCGAACACTTTATGTACACCACTCAATTTATTTTGACATTATCACTAGTTTTAGTCTAAAAAATGAATTTAACGTGAGACGTAAGACTAAGGAAAACATCAATTTAATTTTCCCAAACGAAATAGAACAGGTGACAAGTAATATTAAATGGGAAGAGGATTTTCGTAAATTAAAATATACGCTACAAAAACAAATACGAGTTGGATGGGATATCACTACCCTTGAGAACTACCAAAAACAACGGATCTATCCGAGAGGTCTGAGGCCCAAGGTGTTCCCAGCATTTCCCTTGGCAACTGAGACACTCAAGAACGAATGGGAAGCTTGTCTGCTTAAATGTTCACATGAGCTTATGAACATTCTTTTGAAACACGATAATTTACTATTAAATGAGTGTGAAAAAGAAATTAAATCTTTGGGAAAAACCCTGGAACAATGGGAAACGGATGTCCAGTTTCAAAAAACTTTCGAACAGAATAAAATTGATCTTGAAAAATACGAACAAACTATTATTGACCGCAAAAGGGGTAAATTTCTTAGAGATAAAAAAGACTTTGCCACGGGACAAGTCTTTGTGTGGAGAAATACACAAAGAAGAGAATACAATAAGGGTACACAGGAAACTTACGGATATTCATCATCAGAAGCCGACTCGTCTGGGGAAGACACTAATGATACACAATTTTTCAATAGACAACGAGATTCCAATACTAAAAATAGAGTTTTTTTAGAGAACCAAAAGGGTGTCAAGGGTGGACATCAGGAAACAAGAGGAAGACAAGGCGGTCCTCGAAGAAGAGGAAGAGCAAGATGGGGCTCCCCGTCGCCCAACAGATATCCAATTCGGGCACGGAAGGGCCTGTGATGGATAGTCTTAAAATAATAAATCTGTCTGATCATGAATTAACAGCATTAGAGGAGAACGTTCTTAGCAGAGGTCTGTCCTTTTCACCGACTGTTAACTTTGATCATTTTTCATTAGAAAAAGATCTCAAGCTTTTTGAACGTAAACTTCTTTTGAAAAATTTCTTTACAACAAGAAAGGATGATCTTAAGGTAACAGCTGGTGAAGAACTCACGGAACAGGAATCTACAGCATTGGCCGCTCTAGAGGAATTGAATGAGGAATCGGAGGACGTGACTTCTACATACTTAAGTAGAAGTAAACCCACTTGTAGGAAGAAATCAAATTTTTTTCCACCAGAGGCTATCTGTCCAGAGATTAAGGTCTTTACCAACTTAGTATCCAAGGAATTTGACACTTTACATACAAATCGACATCTATATAAAGTGGACAAAAATCTTAGTAGAGAAGAGTGGGAGTGTCTAAGAAACATTAAGAGCTGGAACGACGTAACCATTAAGCCATCAGATAAGGGTGGTAATGTGGTGATCTGGCCTAAAGAACAATATATGAAAGAGGCCTATAAACAACTTCATGACAATAACTGCTATAAACATCTACTACTTAATCCTATGGATTACATAAAAAGTAAATACAAAAGGATACTGGAAGATTCTCAAGCAAATGGAACTATATCCAAACATGAATATGAGTATCTTTGGACTGAGAATCCTACAACTCCAACCTTATACCTATTGCCGAAGGTACATAAGGATCCCAGAATGCCTCCTGGGAGACCAATAGTCTCTGGAATAAACAGTATATCTGAGAAGGCTAGTCGATTCCTTGATCTACATCTAAGAGATCTGGTAATGGGTCTCCCCTCCTATATATAGGATACGAGAGATATCCTTAGAAAGATACATGACATCAATCTGGGAGAAGGCTACTTATTGGTAGGCCTGGATGTCGAGGCTTTATATACGAGCATTGATCACAATGCAGGCATTTCTGCAGTGAAATAATTTCTAAACATGAGTGAATTTGGCGAGTTTCAGGAATTCCTTTTAGAGCTATTACATTTTGTTCTGAATCACAATTTTTTACTTTTGATGACAAATTTTTCCTACAGGTAAGAGGGACAGCAATGGGCGCGGCATGTGCGCCAATCTACGCTAACCTATATTTGGGATGGTGGGAGAGAGAAATGGTATTTAGTGGCGATAATGAACAATTTACGAAACATGTGATCATGTGGTATCGCTATATCGATGACATTTTCGTAATTTGGGATGCAGGGCAAGAACTCCTGCTTCAGTTTATTGAGAAACTCAATTGCAATAGTCTAAATCTGAGATTGATTTATGAAATAAGCGATACTGAAATCTCCTTTTTGGATATAAAAATCTATAAGAACAATCATGATCAGATAGAAACTAAGCTCTTTCGTAAGACTACAGCCACCAATACGCTACTCCAGCAGACGAGCCATCACTTTCCACCAACTGTGGAGAATATACCAAAAGGCGAATTTCTGCGGCTGCGCAGAAATTGTTCTGAAGCCGGTATATTCCAGCAACAGAGTGATGAACTCACACGGAGGCTTAGAGAGAGGGGATATAGCCATAACTCTATCAAGAGAGCAAAACACTCCCTAAGAAACATCAATAGGGAGACATTAATTTTTGGGGGATACAAAACACTAAAGTTAAGAACAAAGAGGAAGTGAGATTCATCAATAATTTTAACAGTGAATGGAGACTAATTAAGAGCAATCTTCAGAAGCATTGGCATGTTCTCTTGGCCGACCCGGATCTCTCAAGACAACTTGGATCAACTGTATCTATGAGCTGGCGCAGGGCGCCAAACTTACGAGATCACCTTGTCAGCAGTCACTTTACCCGTACCAAACCTAAAAATCCCACCCTGGTAGGTTCCTTTGCATGTGGATCATGCAAAGCTTGCCAGTTTATGATTAGGAAAAAGGAAATCATGGACAGATACGGCAAGAATATCAAAATTAAGGACTATATCAACTGTCGAACAACTGGGGTGGTTTACTGTATCCAATGTGAATGTGGTGCCAAATATGTGGGAATGACCACGAGGATGCTAAAATAACGCATCCTTGAACACATTGGGACAGTGAGGAATGCTGTTTTGGATATGAGTAGGGGAAGACAATTGACTACTGTGGCCAGACATTTTCATTGTAAGCATAAGGTTGATCTGAAGACTTTCAAAGCATTTGGCCTAGAGGCAGTGCACCTTGGCATCAGGGGGGGAGATCTCACTAGAGAATTACTTAAACGTGAAAGTCGTTGGACATTCGAACTGGATGCTCTAACTCTGGGCGGACTCAATGAACATATCAACTACAGCCCCTTTCTGTGATAATATCCACATCAAATTACATTAATTAACCCTCTCATATCTCCCCCATGACTCAAAATTATAAGATACTGTTTGGACTATATCTCCTTCTCTCCCTTTCTCTCCTGACTCCCCTCCGTCTCGTTTTCCCTCTCTCTTTCTTACTAACTTACTGCCTATGAAGCCTTGCCTCCTTTTACATCCAGCCCTATCCCCCTATCTACCTCTAGGTATGTGGACGTATACCCATGTACGTGCATGTGCATGTGTATATACACAAGGAGGGATACATGGGTATACATACAGTTGTGGGTATATATGTGTATATATGGGTGCACATATGAAAATTTCTCCATATACTTGCAACAACTTGTATATCCTTAACCTCTTTGTCAAAAGGTTTTTCTTCCTCTATCTGAATTATAAAAATCATAAAATACAAAAAAATGTAAAAAATAAATAAAAAACAAAACAATAGGATAAAAATTGAATTAATGTAAATAACTAAATTAATATTATTACTCTCTCAACACTTGTTAATACTTGTCAAATTAATATTCCACAATTTTTCCTTTTCTTTTCTATAAAAATTCTTAACAAAATATATAGGCATGTATGTAGGTGTGGTTCAGGTATGTGTACATACGCATATGCATGCGCATGCATGTGTAATTGCATGTATATATGTTCATGTATATACGCACAGTCCCTTTGTGGATAAATAAACCTATTAAATTATAGGTAATTATTATTGCATTTGTCCATCCTTTTAGGCAGTTCACTTTAATTGCAATCCATATTGCATGGTGGGTTGTTTGGGACCAATAACTATACAATTGTATATAGTAATGAGACGGCCACAAAATAGCAGTCGAAGGTATCAACTAAAATTAAAGGTATTTAAATAAAAATCATTTATTAAAATTGTGTGATACATGGGGACTATTTGAAAAATGGATGCACACGTACACACACTCATATGCTTATGAAGTTATATTTATATAGTGTTTTCTCTCAGTGACAAAGTAATTTTGTAGTAAGTTTATAGATGTGACCCTTAGGAGAGGAAAAAAAAAGAAAAAAAAACTTTTTATAGGGCGTCGTTACAGCTTTCTCTTAGTGGCTCACGTGTCTGTCAATCTAACTCACTGTGATTACAGACCATTAAGGATCTGCTATATAAAGTCAATGGTAGTGGTGTGCTGTGGATGCTGCATGTGACAGGATGTGAACAAGCTTACGAGTGAAACGCGTTATCCATTCCACAGCTGAATCGGAGCTGATGCCGCTGCCCGTGGGAGGCTCGTGAGCCCACACGCCCGTAACACTGGTTTTTCTCTACACACTCAATTTGTTTATTCTTCGGACATAGGCACATAATACTCGGCCCACTCTCATTCCTGCATTGCGCTGCGGCTCCCTGCAATGTCCCTGGACACCAGGTAGCCGTATGCGCTCTAACGGGAACAGCAGAACGGCTCTTTTCTTCCTTCTTAACCAGCAGATTACCCGGCCACTCTCTCATCTTCCATCCGCTGATGACCAATCAAGATGGAATGACAGCAGAAGTTGCGGGATTTATTCACTGGTTTTCTCTCTCTCATATTTGGGGAATTTTCAAACACATATACATGTCATCATGATTATATAGCTTGATCACATGATGTATTTCAATGATTTAAATTGTTAACTATATACATTTAATGTGTGTTTTCTGTGATTACGTGTAATTGAGGAAACGTAACCAATACACTGTGCCTATTTGATATGTGGAAGTTTGCCTCCCTAAATTCTACTAATGATTCACACAGGCTCTCACACTTAGCATGGTTTAGTTTAATTACCATATTCCATGTGTTCATTTGTGAGTGCGAATGCTTAAATCACATATGACTCAGATGAGGAGGCTAATTGTCACACTGTGGCCTTTCTGATAAGAGAAATCTATATTTCTTAGATGTGATTGAGTAATAATACTGGTGGTTGCAACAACAAAGGCATATTATATCCTCCTATAGAGCACAGATTTGGTTTGCTCTCTCTCTCCAGCCTGGTGCTGTAATATAATATTCTACAGCCTATATGTGATTTCTGTACAAAATCGAAAACATCTTTTTGAACACACAGATTGGTTTGCAAACATCTCTAATAGAAAAAGGGTGAACATTTGGATCCACCTGCTGTCAGGTGTATAAATTTCTGTATCCTGTAGATGTGTGTGAATAATTCACCGGTAATTGTAACAACAAGGACACAGTTTATCCCCTAGAGTACAGTATATCTTTGCTGTCTCCTTAGATTGATGTACAATAATATTTCACTCTGCAACTCATATATGATCTCTGTACAAGTTTGACCCAAACACACAGATCAGTTTGCAGGTTTTATGGTTTATGTCAGTAATAATACTTAGTGTTTTTCTTCATAAATCTGTGACCGCAACCCAATATAGGACTCTTTGTATATAAAGTTGAAATACACCTGCATCACGTATCGCTGATTTAATTATACCTTAAGATTCCCCAACACGTGATCATTATTGAGATTGAGTTGGTTACCACCGGCTTTTTACACTTAAAGGAGTGACAACCGGGGTAAGAGCTACTAACTTTTAGGAAAGGAAGAAACCCTCCAGTCAGTGCTTTTATGCGCTTTGATATTTAAGATTGATTATGGTAAAATGTTCTGTACTAATTAGTGCCGTTTAGGAATTTCTGAATGAACAATACAATCAAATACCACTATAGGTTTTAAATGACAATAGAGGTGTGTGTATATCAATATTCGTGGGCTCTCATAAACTATTAAGTACCCACTTTGGGAATATCTCTATACCCAATTAATTTGGGAGCAATTCTATACCCAATTAACTTGCAGGGCATGATTTCACTGCTGCAATTTGTTGATAAAATACAATCTCAGATATTTTAATACACTTAATAAAAGTTATATTTTATTGATATTAGCATTTTTCCTGTACAGGTGCAATATAAATAAGAGTGCCCCCAAAAAAGAGTCTTCTTTTCTTTCCTTAAACATTGTGCTATCTCTGACTCTGCGGAGCACCGCCAACCAATAAAATTAACCACAAGGGATAACGGGGCAGATGTATTAACCTGGAGAAGGCATAAGGAAGTGATAAATCAGTGATATGTGCAGGGTAATAAAGGCACCAGCCAATCAGCTCCAATATGTAAATTAACAGTTAGGATCTGATTGGCTGCTGCCTTTATCACCTTGCACATATCACTGGTTTATCACTTCCTTATGCCTTCTCCAGGTTAATACATCTGTCCCAATCTTTCTCTTCTTTTTTGAACAATATGATAGTTGGTTATTCTATTTGAATTTAAATCAGTCTCCTGTTGAAACCTACCTCCTCTCTTAGGAGGATTTCTTTAGAGACGGGAGCGATCTAGTGCGGTTTGTCTCGCCACTTTCTATCCGCTCCTGTAGTAGTGCAAGTAAAAGATGGTAGGATAGCTCCAAAAATCCCACAGTATCCTCTGAAGCCAGAGGTGGAATTAGGAGTGTACCCAGTCATAGAGCGCTTGCTACGACAGGGCATCCTAGTTAGGACATCCAGCACTGCCAATAGTCCCATCTTCCCTGTGAAAAAGAGTGGGGGGAGGGGATACAGGCTAGTGCAGGATCTAAGGGGGATAAACAAGATAGTTGAGAGCCAATTCCCCGTAGTGCCAAATCCAGCTGTCATCCTCATGCAAATTCCCCCTACTGCAAAATTTTTCACTGTCATTGACCTCTGTTCTGCTTTCTTTTCGGTCCCTCTGCACCCTGACAGCCAATACTTGTTTGCATTCACATACAGGGGAGTACAGTACACATGGACTCGCCTACCCCAAGGTTTCATTGACAGCCCAAGTATTTTCTCCCAGGCTTTGCATGACTGTTTACAATCCTTTCAACCTGAGAGCGGATCAGTAATAATACAGTATGTAGATGACTTACTGCTGTGTTCTGATTCACTCGAATCATCCTTGAAAGACACGAAACAGCTTCTGTTTCACCTTTCTAATACGGGACAAAAGGTTTCAAAGGATAAGTTGCAGTTGTGCCAGACCAAGGTAAAATATTTAGGAAATTGCTTGACACAAGGACTTAGACACCTAACCGCTGATAGAATACAGGTGATTCGCGACATGACTCTGCCACAAACCCAGCAGCAGATCCGCACTTTTCTTGGAATGTGTGGGTATTGCCGAAACTGGATCCCAGGGTTCTCCATACTGGCTTTACCTTTGCAGGAAATGGTCTCCTCGAACAAACCAGATCGGATCTCTCACACAGATGAGTCCGAACTGGCATTTGAGAGACTTAAACAGTGCCTATCACAGGCACCTGCATTAGGCATGCCAGATTATGGGAAACCCTTTGAGTTGTACGGTACGGAAAGTGCTGGGTGTGCGGCAGGTGTCCTAACCCAGACACATGGTGATGCCAGCAGGCTGGTAGCTTACTACAGTGCACAGTTGGACACCGTAGCGCGGTCTCTCCCCACATGCTTGCGAAGTGTTGCAGCAATAGCTTTGCTAGTGAGTAAAAGCGAAGACGTAGTGTTAGGACACAACCTGACCATCCATACACCTCATGCAGTGTCAGCCTTACTGAACTCTGCCCAAACCAGACATGTCTCATCAGCACGGTTTACAAGGTGGGAATTAGCACTAATGGCCCCTGTAAACATCACCATAAAGAGATGCAGCGCACTAAATCCTGCAACTTATCTGCCAGGTGTGCCTGGACAGGTACAAAGGGTGGAGGATGAGAATAATGGTGGAGGATTTAGTATAGACACTGACACACATGATTGTATGGAATATCTGAACCAAACTTTCACTGCAAGACCCGACATTAGTGACAACCCACTAGAAGGCGTAGATTTTACTTTTTACACTGACGGTAGTTGCCACAGACAGACGGACTCGGGAGACTTGTGTACTGGATACGCAGTCGTAGATGACAGAGGTACCATAGAAGCTGAACCCCTGGGTCCACCGCACTCAGCACAAGTTGCTGAGCTGGCCGCCCTAACCAGAGCGTGTGAATTGGCCAAGGGTAAGTCAGACAATATATATACAGATTCTAGGTATGCCTTTGGAGTAGTGCATGATTTCGGGGCCCTATGGCTCCTCAGAAATTTCATGACGGCAGCTAACACACCTGTAGCGCATGCATCCCACATAAAAAGGCTTTTAACAGCAAAACAAGAACCAGACAGAGTGGCTGTTATCAAGTGCAAAGCCCACACTTACAGTCAAGACCCAGTGTCACTTGGTAACAAAGCTGCTAAATCAGCAGCCAGCACCCCCATACAAACAGATATCACATCACTGATGATATTCAACACCGTCAATACACAAAAATTAAGCGAAATGCAAAATTTGTGTTCTCCACAGGAAAAGGCAGTCTGGAGGTCAAAGGGATATGGCCAGTAGTCCTCAGGACTCTGGACAGATGGACAGGGTAAGCCAGTGGCCCCCAGAGCATATCTTCCAAGCTTAGCTGAGGCGGCACACGGTCTGACTCATCTGGGCAAAGAGGGTATGTGTAAGCTGGTGAGAGCCTACTGGTGTGCGCCAGGATTCTCTTCTCATGCGGGTAAGAGAGCAATGACATGTATTATCTGCTTGAGGAAGAATATTGGAAAGTCAATACCAACAGAACCATCCCATATCCTGCCAACAGACGGCCCTTTTCAGGTAATACAGATTGATTTTAAACAGTTACCACCCTGCAGAAATGTAAAATATGTGTTAGTCTGTATTGATGTGTTTTCCAATTGGGTAGAAGCGTTCCCTGCTGCCACAAATACTGCTACGTTCACTGCAAAGAAAATTGTGCAGGAATTTGTGTGCAGATATGGTATCCCTAGAATAATTGAAAGCGATAAGGGTACCCATTTTACAGGTGAAGTCTTTCAGGTTATGTGCAAACTGATGGGAATTATTAGCAAGCTGAATACTCTGTACCGCCCACAGGCGAGTGCGAAGGTGGAGAGAGTAAACAGCACTATTAAGAACAAGCTCAGCAAAGTAATGGCTGAAACTGGATTGTTATGGCCAGAAGCTTTGCCACTTGTATTATACAGCATCAGAACCACTCCCAGGTCCCCCCTTCACCTGTCACCCTTTGAGATTCTTTTTGGTCGACAACTCCATGTAATGATTGACCCCCAGGATGATTTGAAATGCAATAACGAAGTGACTGTAAAATATTTGGTTAAGATGAGCCAGCAGCTGAGGAATCAAAACAAAAATCTAAAGCTGGTGATTCCTGACCTACCAAACAGTAATTGTCATGACATTGAACCTGGGGATTATGTAATGATTCGAAATTTTCTACGCTCAGGTTGCCTCATTGACAGGGGGGAAGGACCGTACCAAGTCTTACTAACCAGCACGACAGCATTAAAGGTTGCCGAAAGAGGGGCTTGGGTCCACTCGTCCCACTGTAAGAAGGTCGCTGACCCAGAGAGAACCCGTGACAAAGAGCAGAGTGTAGAGAACATCGTATCACTGGAGTGTCTGTTCCGGGAAGGCTGAGAGACAGTACTGTTGTCACGGCACCTGAGCACGGAGAACAACAAGACCAGAGGCGGTTGACGCACCAGTTTTCTTTTTCCCTTATTATTATTTTCTCCATCTCCCATTACCCTCCTTTCCTCCCCCTTCTTGTTCCCTTTCTCTTCCCTTAAGAAGATGGACTTACCCCAAGAGACTGCGTTCCGGGTTTTCCTGTTAACCCTGTTGTTGACCAGAGCAGTCTGTTTCGGTGAGAGTACCAGAGAGGTCGAGAAAGGATCTGGAATGGGTTCTGATGACAAGGACGGATTTGTAGAATTCCAAGAGCAACACATCAATCGAGCAAAGGCGAGTATCAGAAAATGATCTGGTAGTCAGGAAACTAGGAGGCACTGTGAAGGGTATTGACTCAAGAAAATTGCATTTCTAGGAATTGTGAAAACATAGTTGAGGACGGGTGCATCCAGAGATGTCAGTCCAGCCTTAATATCAACATGGACCGTCATCCAGTGAGTGACTACCACTCACTAGTGGGTAAGGTTTTAAACCAAACAGAATGCTGGGTGTGCTCACAAGTACCTCAAGGTCAGAGCAAGTCAGGATTAGTACCATACCCTTTAGCAATAGATGAGGTTCTCGAATTACGGGGTGGGAGACCGGTGGACAAGAAATTTTATATTTCTAGGCCCCCTAGTTTGAAGCTCCACCAGTATCTATGACTGTTATCACCCAGTTTGTTATTGTTATTTCAAATTGTAAAGCGCAACGGAATTTGCTGTGCTATATAAGAAACTGTTAATAAATAAAATAAAATAATAAATAATCACGTAGATAGATCCTTAGTATGTTTCAACATTTCCAATTCCCGAAAGCCGGGAAATTGGGAGGTGACATGGAATAACCAAACCATGGCATTTTCGCACAGAGCTGACAGGATACCCGTAGACTCTGAATCTATACGCCAAATAGCCGACAGTGGAAGGTATTTTCGGTATAGATATACTCAAGGAAGTAAGACCATGCGGGTAGGAGAAGTATCACCAGGGTACTGTGCGCATATCATACAGCCTGATATGTGTACTGAACAGATGAGAGAACTAGGGATTGGGTTCTTCACTTGGAAAGTTTGCAATATGGTAATGTCATATTCTGTGCCATATGTTCTCCCCGATGATGCCTATTTCATATGCGGGAGGAAGGCGTATAAGTGGCTTGCCCCAAACTCAGAGGGATTGTGTTACATTGGAAGAGTGTTGCCAGAGGTCATGACCATAACCCATGATAAGATGAAAGACGTTCACCGCAGTGCTCAAGCTCCTTATACTCATACTCATTATGAACACATCGTTAAGAGACACCTCATAGATAGGACAGAGCACGCAGTCTCTGATTTGATCCACGAATCCACCGGGATTCAATTCGTACTCACGTTAGACATCACCCGTACCGCCAGAGGAATTATAAATTATAGGTATATCCATGCGCTAGCGAACCTGATAGATAATATCACCGAGATGTATGACGACACCTTCAGGTATACGGGTAGGGAGTTGCAAGCTTACAAAATGGAAACTGATCCAGCACATGATGGTCCTCAATTACATCACGGCTGTGACGGGTGGGTACTGTGTCACTTTGGCAACTCAATATGGTGTGAAGTGCTGCATGTATATTACAAACAGCACTGATGACCTAACCGAGGTCATCGATCAAAAGATGGACAATATATTGCAGTTGAAGTGGGAGTTCCGAAGGAGACACAACCTTACCCTTACTGCTGTGAGTAATGAACTGACCGGCTGGGTCTCATGGTTGAACCCACGAAATTGGTTCTCAGGTTTAGGAGAATGGGCTCAAAATGTTATTATGAGTGTGGGAAAGTTTCTCCTTTGTATCCTGGAAGTCGTCATAATTATTGGCTTGATATTTAGGTGTGTTCGAATTTTAACGCGGCGCAAGCATGGTACAAAAGTGATGAGTTTAAGGAGCGGGGGCATTGTTACAGCAGCAGATTTAATCTACGACCCATCCATAGAGACAATGTTGTGATAAGACATGATTGCAAATGAATTCCACGGCCCGTTTCTTTCACCCGTTTTTCCTTTGTTTACCCCTCAGCAAAAATACACCCATCCGGAAAAAGACTTTGATCAACACCCATGAATGATTACGCAAATGTTATGTAAATGTATTTTTGATAAGTGTCTTATCTTCATCTCTACAACCTTCAGTTAGTGACACACATAGTCGACAGGTGATATCCACATATATTAGCATCCACATATGCTCCCCCTCCATGTATCATCAACTAAATGTGCACCCCATTTGTTGGAACAAGAAGCCGAAAAGAGCTCGGTAGTGTTTGTTGGCCCACTTACAGACCCTTAATACGGGATAAGAAGGATTTAATGTATACTTCGCATATACCTCGAAGCTTATTTAGAACATATACGGCACGATGATGCATGCCCCTCAGACATGGATTCATACATACATGCTTTTACTGTCCCACTAGATCATAGATTTCCCGCCTACACCTCTCCTCCTACCATCCAACCATCTGTAGAGATTGTATTGTATATTTTTCTGTTTAATGATTAGATAGTGGCAGTTATTGTTGACTGCCAAAGGGTGGACTGTCAAAGTCGAAAAATATTGTAACACATCCACCATGTACTAATCACACACACATGCCCGCTGCGCGTGCACTTGTTCCGCCGTGCGTGCACATATCCGCAATTTGCGTATGCTCGCTCCCACGTTCCTGCGCGTGGTATGGGTATTTATGGCGGAGTTTGTGAGCGCATAGAGGGTTATCAGAACATTACATATTTAACCCAAATAGTGCACATTTTACACATAGCTCCCCTGCACCAAATCAGCAAGTATTAACAGTTTAAATGGTTCCAGGACTAAGGGATTCACCTTTGCATGATAGGAAGGGACAGACTAAGGTTATAAAGTGATGTCTAGTATCCAGCTGTGGGGTATTTTAAGGGTAACATTCCGATGTTGGTTAGAGAAAGATCGCATGTTCCTGCGTATAGTTATGTGCAGAAGTAGAATATAGATATAAACTGTATTTACTGTATATTATGTATGCGGCGGGAATCCAGAGGAGAACACCCACAAGAGCGGTTGGGAAAGACATCGCCCACCTTTTCAAATCAACCTATGACCTCTCCTGTAATGTAAAGATGCATCTCTGTGTCCAATGGACAATGAGATTACAGTAACCATTGTATTGTGTATGGAAGTTGTGTATAAAAAGCCTATTGCTGCCTGGCTGGTCAGAAGACTCTGAACGCTATCTACCTGATGAGCGGAGGACTGGTCCAGGTTGCGCAAGCGAACATTCTCACGTATGTACATTGACTGTAGCCATTATTCTGTTGTAGATTTATCTTGTTAGCCTTGTAGTGTATAATCTGTATTGTTATCCCTTTTTTAAATAATCCACTGTGCCTTAGAACCCAGTGGTTAACTACATATCGGTGTTGTGTCCTCATTTCCCTGCTAGGGTTTAAAGCGTATTTAACTGTATGAGGTTTAAGAGTGTATTGATAAGGTGTACACACTGCGAGTACTTTATACTTATGCTTTGTACCCAGCACGGCGTGTGTACGCTAATTCCGTACAACGTACGGGACTCTGTATGCAAATAGCATACTAAGTGCGTAGCGTGTATCAAGTCTAGCGGCCGTAGCGGCTCCAAGGTAAAAGTGTATTTAGAGGTATAGCTTTATGGTTTAAGATAATATCGACATTATCACTTCGTACAGGGGGCATGGTCATTTACGCCCCCTGTACAGACTGAAATGATGTGCGGTGCGCGATGACGTCATCGCGCACCTCACAGCAAAGGTCCTCTCCACGAAGGGAAACTAGACGCGTAGCTGGGAAGGAAAACTAGAAAACTAGACGTGTAGCGTCTAGTTCTCTTCGTGGAGAGGACCTTTGCTGTGCGGTGCGCAATGACGTCATCGCGCACTGCACAGTAAAGGACCTCTCCACGAAGGGAAACTAGACGCGTACGCATCTAGTTTTCCTTCCCAGCGGCAGCGGGGGGGGCAGCGGCCAGCGGCAGCGGGGGGCACACAGCAGCAGCGGATCTTGCCCTGGTGCGGCGCCCTCCGGATGGCGCCCTGCGCCCTCCGGAAGGCGGCGCCCCAGGCAAAAGTCCTGCTTGCCCGTGGCAAGATCCGCTCCTGGTACAGCCACTTACACACATTATGCCAGGTACAGCCACGTACACACATTATGCCAGGTACAGCCCAGTATACAGGCAGGCACATTACCTCCCATACCCCCCCTTCTCTCAATTCTCCACACACTGATTATGGAGCTCCATTGTCAGCAGCACTCTGGCAGGCACCTCACCTCCCATGCACGTCCACCCCGACATATATTGATTATGGACAGATACAGGTATAGACAGCACTCACTGTCTACAATCTGTCCCCTTCACAGTCCTCTCGCACACTTGCAGTCCCCCCGCTCCTATAGGTTGGCGCCGCAGCAGAGACAGGGCAGGCATGGAGGAGAAGAGGGGAGGTGCGCAACGTCAATGCACACGGGGATCCGGACAGCTGACCTGGGGGACTGCTGCAGTAGTAAAAATACCTACTACACAGTGGGTGTCCGGTGCAATGCCGTGATCTATATCGCGGCATCCACCCATGCTGCAGCCGCCGCACTGCAGACCTTGGGGCCCCTCACATCGTTGGGGCCCGCGATGGGTGTCCCCTTTGACCCCCCTGTCACTGGGCCTGCATACAGATCTTGTCTCTTTGCACATCTTTGGAGGTGGCAGAGCAGGGGTCTTCTTCTTTCCTTTTAATGACCTACATTTTGCACTCTTTGCACTCAAATTGCAGTTTTGTAGCGCATTTCCCTTTTACATTTTGACCAATGTATTAAAAATATTAAGATGCTCAAAATTGACAGTTTTGATATCCTCTCACTTTCGTGATTAATTTAAGACATTGAAGGTGAACTGAATTGCTTTCTGGATAATAATGGAAATGTTTGTATAAGTGAAGAAGAAGCTCAGAGAGAGTTTGGAGTGATATTTTACTCATTCCACTGTGCATGTTTTCAGTGAACTCTGTAAGCCACCAAATTGAGGTGCAAATTTTTTTTTTATGCTGTTATTGCAAAGAGTAGAAGGTATATTTACTAAACTGCGGGTTTTTAGAAGTGAAGACGTTGCTCAGCACAGCCAATCAGATTCTAGCTGTTATCTTCTAGAATGTGGTAGATAAATGATAAGTAGAATCTGATTGGTTGCTGTGGGCAACATCTCCACACTTTAGTAAATACAGTATACCACTAGGATTTTCTTGCACTGCTTAAAATATTCAATTGCGCTACTTGAAATATACGAGGTGGAAGTAGTGCAGGCCTGCATCTTTTGCAATTCTCGCAATTATCAGGTTAGCAAAATGCTGGCTGTCCAAAAATGTTCTACAAAAACATTTTCATGGCTTGGCAACCAAAGGCTTGTAATTCCTGGAGATTAACTGATAACTAACCCTTATGATGATATGGGCTGAACAAAATGTTACCTGACCAGTAATTTATTAAAATTTTGCATGATTGCAACAAATTACAAAATATTTCCACTGTGTACCATGGGTATTCCTGCAGCTGCTGTAGAACTTCACATCCCAGCATGCCCTGCTACATTTTTCATATGCCCTAACAGCAAACTGTGACAGGGCATGCTGGGATCTGTAGTTCCACAACAGCAGGAGGGCAGCATATTGAATACCCCTGCTGTAAATTAAGCTTTACAAATGATAATGATGTCATTACTGAACAGTTAAATGATTGAACAAATATGACTATTTTGGATTTTGCATTGTTTCATGTTAAAAAGATAACTCATTTTCTCACCCTAATAATGCCGAATAACTTCCCTTGTTTCACACAGCAGCACGATTCTATTGTTGGATAGAATGACTAGAGATTCCCACAGCTTTTGTAATTGGATTTCTTGGTACAATTAATAACATAACAGAACTCTATTGTTTTTTTTTTCCTTCTTTGTGGTTTATTGATAAAAGTACAATGCACAGCAAAGAAATAAATCTCACTTCTCCATGTATGGTAAATAGTATTTTTCATAGCGAGAACATACTCCATTTCATTTTAGGAGCTGTGCATGACAAGACTTGAAATACAAAAATAAATCTATCAGTGCTTGCAGACAAAAAGAGCCTCCTGGACGGGGAACACTTGTCAGGCTTTTGTGCTTTATGTCAGGTTAGGAAAATGATTGAAGTCTGTGTCCTTGTACTAACTGATTAAGGATATGAAAAAGAGTTAAGAGTACTGTAAATATTATCCTTATTGCCCTATATATCTGGCCAATTCAAATATAGAGTTACAGGCACATATGAAATAGGGTCTGAGTTTGCCAGAGGTGCGGCATGACGGCCGATCTCTGACTTTTTTTTTAAAGCGGCAATAAATTACAAGGCAAAACCAATTTGGTTTTGCCATGTAAAAGATTGCCACTTTTTTTAAAAAAAGGTCTGAGATTGGTCAGTATATACCCTAAAAATTGTCACTAAAAAAATTACCAGTGTCAAAAAGACTGTTTTGTCTTTATAGAGAAGAGAATCAATGTATCTGTGAGTTGTTCAATTTGCAGTTAAAGGTAAGATTTTTTGTTACAGAGAAAGTGAATATTTAAAAACAGGTGCATGTGAATAACGGGAAAGCACTTTGTGAACTGGGCTGTACTACACTGTCTTCTGTTCCCAGTGGTGGAACTTGTGAGTGGTGTGTCCATATGCAAAAGTACAGTATGATTTCTGCCACATCCCAAAGTCATATTATTCCACATGGTAGTGGGGTACAGGGAGAGGCAGTGGATGATAGATGTACAAGCACACAGTCCTGTGCGGTACAGAGAATGGAGGGGATATGCCATGGTTGGGGCAGAAAATGAGTGGCCTCTTTTCCTTTTCTTAGATCAATACTCAATCAGGCAAGGTCAGCATTACCAGTTACACAGGCCATGAGCTGTCTCTAATTCAGACAGCTATCTGTGATTTAGAGGCAGTATATACGGCAGTGATCATCAGCATTGATAGGTGTCAGAACTCCCCTATTAGGCCAGCTCAAACGGCAGATTGATGCAGCTGCACACACAAGGTCAGCCTCGTCTGCTGAAGATAAGGGTCAGGTCCCTCAAGCGGTGGGGCCCACCCTGCTCTCGGCGCTGGGCTAGTTTAACAAAATAGATTAAATTGGTTGGCAGATGGGCCAGGATAAGACTCTTTCCTGGTCTGGGCCCTTAGTCCCCAGGGGCCCCTGTGCCCCACTGATAGTTATGCCTCTTTATATACCTCCCAACTGTCCCATTGTTTTGGGACTGCCCCACCCGCAGGCGGTAGTGTCCCATGGGTGAAGGGTGTTGGGGTGGAGACCACTGTTACCTCTGCTCTATGCAGAGCAGCGTGTGAGTAGATGCTGTGCGATGCACACGCATCTACTTACAGTGCAGTGGTAGAGCTTGGGGGCTGCCCAGCATCTCAAAGCGTGATGTCATCGGGGACTCTGGAGAGTCTTTGCCCCCTTTTCAGGTGACGCATCTGGAGTCCCATTTTCCTCCCCCTCAATGTTGGGAGGTATGCTGTAGTGTAAAAAAAGTAAATTAAATAATACATAGGCAATAAAAGAAAAACATGTTTGCAAAAGATTGCATAAAGGTGTCTCAAAACCTGTCTCATTTTGGAGAGTTGCAAAACCAGAACTGGAGTCTGCAGACTGGAGAGTAAGCAAATACTGTATGTTGCAATGAGTGGATTCAACGTTTATGAAGCACCTACTGGTTACAATGGTGCATAATCTTTTACAATATGCGGAGTTGCACAACGATAGAGATATGTTTAAGCATGAAAGGAAAATAAATCCAAAAAAATTTATCAATGCAAAAATATGGTGAAGGGTCGGCTTAAAAGGGAGTATGTGACCATGGAAAAGTTTGATCACATGATGAACTACTGTATATAATGGTTGAATTTTTTTTAGGAAAAACAAATGTGTCTCTGAAATGTATGAGGGAAACCACTGTTTTAATGGGTTTGGTATGAAATACCGCCAGTTGGGATGCCAACAGTCACATGGGTGGCGGCTAGGGCTAACCCTTGGGGCGGTGGCTGCTACAGCTAATCCCCCCAATGCCTATCCCTAACCCCACCTAGTGCCTATCCCTAACCCCAGGGGCAGATTGAGATGGAAAAACCAGCCCGAAAAATGTATGGAAGCAGCCCTAATGGGGGTGTGGTCTGATCAGGGGGTGTGGTCTGTTGACAGGATCCCTATTCATAGGGCCTGATTGTATGCAGTTGCAGCCTTCCTTGAGTTTCTTGCTGCAATTGTGTCTGAGACCAGGGGTGGATTCGGAACTAAAAGTGGCCCTGTAATATTTTGCAGAAGTGGCCTGACATGGGCAGCACAGGAGGGATAACATACCGTGTAGCCATGACAGCATCAATAGTGGGCAGAATTGCTGTACTGCAGAGATGGAATAACAGAATGAATGGGGACAATGCAGTGCAGTTGTGTTCAGTTAATAATGCTACTGCCCCGGGAACTGGATTTGTTGGGGTGCAAAGATAGGCACTTTTACATCTGTCAGCAGTGGGAAGACCTGCGGCTGTGTGATACAGAGTGGCCGATATGCATTGGAGGCACACAGCAGACATCCAGCCACTTCTCTCTTCACCCCACCACCTTGTCTCCTCTTCATCCGGCAGAGTTGAGTGCAGGACTACTGTGGCTGAGTGACCGCATTATCTAATGATATAACCAACCCAAAAGTCATATTTTTCTCAGGAAGCACTGCAGGGCCATGCCAGTTGCCGGTGTCTGTTTCTCCACACACACACACACACACCCACACCGAAATAAGGACCGACAACACAAAACTCCGTACCAGGTAGCACAATAGAATTAGGGAGCATACTGCATTGCACGCTGCCAGGACTGACTGCTCCTTCCCTGGACACTGGCTGCACTGGGGGTTCCCTGCATGTAGCACCATAGTATCAGGGAGCATACTACATTGCACACTGCCTGCAGCTTGCAGCTGGCACAGCACTAGCCTTGGCACTCCTGGACACTTAAGGTGATTAGGAGATTAAGGCGTAAGTGTCCCCACCTGTAACATCTTTCCTACACTGCACATCCCCTGTCACCCAGGCAACCATACACCCTATGGATGGCACTCTTTTAGCAAACATTGCTCCCTGGTGAACTGAGCCTATGGATGTAAGGAGTGCCAATGACAGTGATATGACAGTGAAGTGGGTATAGAATGGCATCATACGGAAAGCCAAAAAAGGAACGAACAGCAGACTATGAGAGACCGATTAAAGGTAAGTTGCAAAGCTGGCAAACAGGACTCCCTGGGTGGTGCAGAGCCTTTTACATGGCGCCAACCTCCTGTGACACCACTCAGCTCTAATTCTGCTGTTTTGGGATTTATTGCATCCATCCGTCCATCACTGCAGTATCTGATTTCTATGGTGTCAGTCACCTCTGTACTAGGGTTACGTGCCTAAGTTTAGCCTCTGGTCCTGTTAGTGTTGTGTGTACCTTGAAACATGCGGCATGGCACATAGTTTTATATTTTATTGTTTTTAATAGATTTTTGCAATTAATAAATTGATCCCTTTGATTACGGCAGTTTCATCTCTCAATAATCACAATTCTATCTAGACCACTATTTACGAGTTACCTTCATCATCTGCTTACCCTGACTCCCAGTTTGGTCACCATCCCTACCAGACAAATATTGGGTGCCAAATTGCTGCTTTGCCTCGGGTGACAAAAATCCGAGTTACGGCCCTGCAATGGGGACTGTAGTGACACATAAGGAGCTGCTTGGATGACACATGAGGGTGGGCTGATTGGGGAGCTGGTCTATTATGTGAATCTGGCTTTCTCAATGTATTTTATGTGTTATTCATTATGTGAATATGGCTTTCTCAATGTATTTTATGTGTTATTTATTATGTGAATCTGGCTTTCTCAATGTATGGTAGAGTGAGTGAAAAAGTGTGTGTGTGTGTGTGTGTGTGTGTGTGTGTGTGTGTGTGTGTGTATCTACAGAATGTGTGTATTTGTACTGTATGTCTGTTGTATGTACAGTATATGTGTGTATGTATGTGTATGTGGTATATGTGTGACTGTGCAGCATAATGCGTGTAAGCATCACTGCTACAGGGGGCATTATGTGTGCAAGCATCACTGGTACAGTGGGCATTACATGTGTAAGCAGCACTGGTACAGGGGGCATTATGTGTGTAAGCAGCACTGGTACAGGGGGCATTATGTGTGTAAGCATCACTGGTACAGGGGGCGTTACGCGTGTGTAAGCGTCACTGGTACAGGAGGCGTTGCATCTTGTATAAGCATCACTGCTACAGGAGGCGTTACGTGTCTAAGCGTCACTGATACAGGGGGTGTTACGTGTGTAAGTGTCACTGGTACAGGGGGCGTTAAGTGTGTAAGTGTCACTGGTACATGGGTCATTACATGTAAGCGTCACTGGTACAGGGGGCGTTACATGTAAGCGGCACTGGTACAGGGGGTGTTGCATGTGCAAGCGGCACTGGTACAGGGGGTGTTGCATGTGCAAGCATCAATGGTAAGCGTCACTGCTGCAGGGGGCGTTGCGTGTGTAAGCGTGACTGGTACAGGGGGTGTTACGTGTGTAAGCGGCACTGGTACAGGGGGCGTTACGTGTGTAAGCTGCACTGGTACAGTGGGCGTTACATATGTAAGCGTCACTGGTACAGGGGGCGTTACGTGTGTAAGCGGCATCGGTAAAGGGGGCGTTACGTGTGTAAGCTGCACTGGTACAGGGGGCGTTATGTGTGTAAGCGTCACTGGTACAGGGGGGTGTTGTGTGTGTAAGCGTCACTGGTACAGGGGGCGTTACGTGTAAGCGTCACTGGTACAGGGGTCGTTGCGTGTGTAAGTGTCACTGCTGCAGGGGGCATTACGTATGTAAGCGTCACTGTTGCAGGGGGTGTTACGTGTGTAAGCGTCACTGCTGCAGGGGGAGTTACGTGTGTAAGTGCCACTACTACTGGGGGCGTTGTGTATAAGTGGAGCTACCACAGGGGGCGTTATGTGTATAAGCGGCACTACTACAGGGAGAATTATGTGTAAAAGTATTATGGCCCTCATTCCGAGTTGTTCGCTCGCTAGCTGCTTTTAGCAGCATTGCACACGCTAAGCCGCCACCCTCTGGGAGTGTATCTTAGCATTGCAGAATTGCGAACGAAAGATTGCGAAAGATTCAGTCAGTTTCGTTCCTGGTTTGACGTCACAAACACACCCAGCGTTCGCCCAGGCACTCCTCCGTTTCTCCAGCCACTCCAGCGTTTTTCCCAGAAACGGCAGCGTTTTTCCGCACACACCCATAAAACGTCCAGTTTCCGCCCAGAAACACCCACTTCCTGTCAATCACACGCCGATCACCAGAACGAAGAAAAATCCTCGTAATGCCGTGAGTAAAATACCTAACTTTTGAGTAAAATAACTAAGCGCATGCGCTCTGCGAACATTGCGCATGCGCAGTAAGCGACTAATCGCAATATAGCGAAATTCTGCAACGAGCGAACAACTCGGAATGAGGGCCTATGTGCGCTGTCCCTTTGTAAAGTATGGGAGGGTGCAATTTTTTTTTAATGATTTTTAACTCTTTCTCACCCCTTCCCACAGATAAACATGCACGGATCTCACTGATCCGTGCATGCCTATCAGAATACGGGGGAAAAAGCAGGTCTATTTGAAAACTTTTTTTTTTACGATTTGTACTTTTTCACAGCAGTGTTTGGCTATTGCTGGCAGTGATTGTGAATACGAATTTTTACTAAATTACAGAGTTGTATAAAATGTTTGACCGATGGTGTATTCATTCGTATTTTGTTTCTCTGCCTTCAAAAAAAATACAAATGCCCTCATCACTGCCGAGATTTGAGTTTAGTAAATTCCAGAGTTGACACTTTGAACAAAAAACACAAAATCGGCCAAAATCGGGAGCTCAGTAAATATACCCCCAACTCGGTTTGAACTCTTGTTCCACCTGGTACAATGGACCTTATTCAGTAAGAATTGCAATATTTGCGATTCGCAATCCGGCCGATTATCGAATGACTGCGTATGCGTAGAATTCGCATTCCACATGCCTGAGCAATAATAGCGACAGAAATTGCGTACAGAGTGTGATCGCAATTCAGCCACTGTTGACCGACAGGAACCCAGCGTTTCTGGGCTGAAACCTGCCATTTTCCGGGTGTGTCTGAAAAAACGCAGGCATACCCAGGGGTTTTTAAGGAGGGCCTCTGATGTCAGTGATGACCACTTCCAGCCTCTTGTATCACAAGAATTGTGGATGACCTTGCCTGGCGCAGATAGCAAAAAACTTTGATGTTCCGGAATTGCGTATGGTTTTGCAATCAGCCCTCATATTGTGATGCATTCACAGTTTCTGCAACAGGCATTTTTTCTCTATTTCTGGGCAGCAACTATTTGATCGCAGAAATGGCAATCCTTACTGAATGAGGTCCAATGTCATGTATTCCATATAATGTAGTAAGAAACAGTGTGAATCATGTCAGAATAATGAACATGTTTACAACATTTGTTTCAATACCAAATTTTCAATACTACCTGCTTTCCACTCAGAATTTTCTTATGATAAGTATATGAATAAAGGGAAAGGGCAGAGGTTAAAGTGGTGGGGATGGGGCGGAACTGAGTTCCATCATCTGTAATGGTAGGTGGAGCAAGTTCCACCTCCACCATGGCCCTGCACAGTAATTCCAACAGAAAAGCCCGCCTCGCCACTCATGTCAATAGATGATGCAGGCGGCGCTAGTGTCAATGAGGAGCCGCAGTCGCCTACCCCTTCCCCAGGCCATGACAGCTCTATGGTCCTCCTCCACCTGTGGCCCACCACACCTGGTAATCACACATGCTGTGTCTGTTGGATGACTTTTGCCCCTCGTCAGGTCTCAGCGGCTTCCTTTTCTGGCACAGCATATGTGATGTCATGCTGTCACCACCGCTGTAGTCAATAAGAGCCACCTAGAGGACAAGGCTCTGTGCAAAATGCATGGAGTGTAAATGGGTAGGACATGCACATACTGCTCCTGTAAGCCGTCCTACTTAGTAAATATATATACATAATTAAAATGTTATAGTGTTTTTTATTTATTAAATTGGCTATCAATTGAGGGCTTATTACCAATCAATAAAAATTATAAAATTAGGCAGGAAGGGTGCGGTCTTTACTGTTGTGCCTAGGGGTGCCCTCACTCCTAAATCTGCCCATGGCTAGTACCAGAGCCAGATTTACAATATATGAGCCGAAGGGTACATGTGGGCATTATGCAAAGATGCAGCAGTATAAACTCCTGGAAAGTTGGTGAGTTTTAATCAAAGATGTGTCAAAAAGATAGGCAGGGGAGGCACTGCCACACCTGCCAAAGACTTTTTCTCCTGCAGGGTCCACAGTGTTATCCACAGGATATAACATGGGATATAGGGTAGCATCAGCGGATTGGCACTAACAATCAAAGCTTTTCAGACTCCCAGGATGCAACGGGCCAATATCCTCTATCCCCGCCTCCTGGCTCAGGCAATTCTGTTTTTTTTGTTGGTGCGGTAGGAGCCAGACCACGGTCTATGTGCTGCTGATCTATTGCAGCCATAAGCTATCTATTATTTTATTTTTATACTCTTACATTTTTTGAGCGATTTTTCTAAAAGCATCTTTTACGCTCCTTAGAAAGAGTCGCTCCATCAATTCTCCGCCGGGTCGCAACAAGGTTTACCTCCGTATACAGTGCTGTTTCGGCGGGCATCAGCAGGATGTACTAGCAAGTCCAGACTGATGTTACCAAGCTATGGCCAGAGAACAGGGAGTCAGTAAGCCATCAGTTCTGCTTAGCGGGTTAAGAGGTCACAATCCCTGGGGTTGATGTCAGCAGTGAGGAGTAGTATGCTCCCCTGTTTGCCCCTTCCCCCAGTTCATGACCAGTTTCCTCCAAGTTTCCCACCATGAACTGTTTTTCTCGCTTCCGTCTGTGTTCACTGGTAGCATCCGGATCCACTCAGCGTTTGTTAGCACAATGATCGATCCCGGAAGCGGGGTTAAGTTTCCCTGTATACCGCTCTCCTGAGGCAGGTGATACAGCACTGAGTCTCTACCTACCCTTAGGGTACTGAGTAATTGTATAAGTGCCTGATGAATATGAGTCTTGTAAACTGTTACTGCTGTTTCTTTCGCTGTGCGTCTGAATACATTCAAGTCCTATATAAGGTGATGCAGTAATATGTTTTTCCTACATACCTGAAAAGTATTCTTTAGTTGAATATGTGTTCATATTGCTAATGTATACTAATTATAACAATGTGACTGATTGCTAGTGTGGCTGCTGACTTATACTTTGTTTCTGTCAGTTTTGCTTTCTCATATATCTGATCCTCATTGCTGGTGCAAAGCAGGGAGGGATCTGACTGTATGCCAGTTAATAAAACACCATACGTGTGTGTGATAAAGTTACCATGTCTAAGAGAGGCAAGGCTGAGGAGGATACACTCTCTATAGCAGCACCTACATCAATATCATGTCTGTCCTGCAAAGCAGGGTTAACCTCTCAAGATCTGGTACAAAATGGGTTATTTGCAAATTGTTATAGTTTCCATCAAAGCCTCCTTAATAAACCAAGGCAGGCACAGGTTCAGGCTGAACCTCCATGGGCATCATGTGCACAAACATTATCCAATATAGCTGAGTGAATGATGCCAGCTCCTGTACCAGGTATAGGTTACCCTATTAACCCTTACAAACAACATTCCCCCTGGGTTATGATACATCCAGTTCAGGAAGCTGCAGCCTTTCAACAGAAACAGGCTGACAGGCCTATACTAATGAAATCACATAGATATGAAACTACTTCTTCACAGTCTACTCATATTTCAGAAGAGGACACTTCGGATGAAGATGATTCCTTACAATCTGGGTCTGCAGATAGGGATGATGAATGTCTCAGTTCGGTAGATATACCTGCGCTGATTAATGCTATGAAAGCAATACTGTCTTTAGAGGAGGCAGCAGAGCCTGTGTTAAAATCTAAGGCACCTGTGTTTAAACATCCCAAAACAGCCAAAACAGAATTTCCAGAGTCAGAACAGCTGATGGAAATCATGCAAGAGGCATGGGTCACACCCAGTAAGAAGTTCAATATTCCTAAGAAATGGAACTCACCTTATCCTCTTCCGGTTGGGGATTGTTTAAAAAAGGAGATTCCTCCCAAAGTAGATGCACGTGTGATTCGACTAGTGCGTAAATCTATATTACCTCTGCCTTCGACATCTTTAAATGATGTAACAGATAGAAAAATAAATGTTTTTCTTAAAACTGTTTTTTTCCCTGTCAGGGGCAGTTGTGAAGCCGGCCATGGCCACAGCATGGATGGTGAAAGAAGTGGCGGCCTGGACTGATGCAATGAAAGATGATCTTTCATTGGCTACTAGAGAACACAAGTTCCATATTGCACATATTAAACAGGCAGCTGTCTTTATGGAAGAAGCAGCCTTGGATATGGGTGTATCAGCTTCAGCAGTAGCAGCTCGCTGGGCTGCTTGGCTGCATACATGGAATGCATGACTCAGAATCCAAAAAGGTACTAGAGTCTTTGCCATTTGATGGAAATATTCTGTTTGGTACAGAATTAAACAATATTATGGATTCAGAAGCAGACTCTAAGAAGGTGAAGTTTCCATCAACATATAAATCTAAACCCAGTTTTCAGGCTTTTCTGTCCTTTCGGACACAAGGTAAAGCAAAAGGAAAGGGTTATGACAAACAGTCCCAACCCGATTAGTCTGCGAAGATTAAAAAGCATTGGCCAACAAGAAGACCACTATCAAAACCAGAGGATAAGCCATCAGCCTGATAGCATGGGCCTCCACCTGGGGGATCCCAGTGTGGGAGGCCATCTTCTTTTTGCACAGACATGGCAGCAGTCCATCACAGATGCCAGAGTGCAAGAAGTGGTGTCTCACGGTTATGCCTTTGCTTTCAAGAAACACATTCCACAAAGTTTTTTTTGTACCAGCCTGTCTTCATTAGAAACGAAGGCCAGGGCACTTCAAGAGGCAGTTCAGAAGTTATTACAATCAGGGGTGATAGTACTGGTTCCTCCTGCATAGCAGGGACAGGGTTTCTATTCCAACCTGTTTCTAGTACAGAAATTGAATGGGTCATACCGGCCCATTCTCAATCTCAAAACTCTGAACAAATACATTTGGGTGCCTCGTTTTCATATGGAGACCTTGCGTTCCATTATTTTGGCCATGGAGCTGGGGGATTTTATGGTATCCCTTATGCTGCTTTCACATCGCAAACCCTGCTTTTGAAACGGTTCTTTAAACGGTTCTTAAAACGGGTCTGAGCAGTTAAACCCCTTCACATTGCATGTTGTAACCAGTATATTACCATTTCATTACCTTTCACACTGAACCCGTTTCACCCATAGAAAACAGTGGTTGTCATTTTAAATGGGCTTTTCTGGCCCACACATTATTAATTATTAACTAATTATTAATAATTTGGTTAGTCGTATGATGGAACCCAGCAGCTTCAAGCATCTTTACCATGTTTTGTAGATTTCTGCATCCTTCACTGTCCCAGTGATTTGTCTACATATTTCTTCATCCCCTCTGATCCTAAGCAGCTCCCTAACCTCCTCATCACTCCAATTTGCCATTTTAAACTGTATTCTGTATAATAAAACACTCCCTTCACTCTCATGTGTTTCCTCCAGTTTATTTCCTGCTTCTGCCTGGTAACATCATGCATGGAGACAGCCTATCACCTTCTGTGGCTTGGAAATACCGTTTCTGAGCCAGTCACACTGCACAATGAAACGAGTCTGAACCGTGTAGGACCCTGCTTTTTACCCGTTTTAAAATACCAGTATTTTGAAAACGGTAAATTCAAGGTGGCCCTTTCACACCGCAGCTAGAACCGTTTTGAAAGGCTTAAAAATTGGCAATTTACCGGGTTAAAGCTGCGGTGTGAAAGGGGTATAAATATCCAGGATCCTCACCTGCATGTACCTATAGCACCGTCCCATCAGTGCTATCTCAGGTTTGCGATCCTTCAGCAACATTTCCAGTATCAAGCTCTACCCTTTGGACTGGCTGCAGCTCCAAGAGTATTTACCAAAATTATGGTTGTTATGGCAGCCTATCTGTGTCATCAGGGGATAAGAATTTTCCCATACCTAGACCACCTGTTAATCCTGCACGGTCATCTTCAACTGACAATAGCCTGCTTACAAAGACACAGCTGGCTTATAAATTGGGCAAAGTCATCCCTGGTTCCACTTCCATCACAATGTATGACGAATCTAGGGCCTATATTGGATTCAAGTCTCCAGAGAATCTTCCTACCTCTGAACAAAATATCCACATTACAAATGAAGATTCAGGGGCTACTACACAGTCAGAGAGCATCCATTCATGCAGCAATGCGAGTGATGGGATCAATGGTATCGACATTCAACATGGTGGAATATGCTCAATTCCATTCAAGGCCCCTTCAACATCTGATTCTTTACAGATGGAATGGACTGCACCAGACAATAAAAACCCAGACTATGATTCTTCCTCAGGAAGTGCAGCGGTCATTAGTCTGGTGGCTACAGACTCCTCATATGGACAAAGGACAACCCTTTTGGATCTTTTTTTGGACTGGGAGGTTCTGAAAAAGGACACCAGCTTTCAGGGTTGGGGAGCTGTGACAGAACAGTGCTTCTTCCAGGAGAAGTGGACCAAGGAAGAAAGCTGCCTACCAATCAATATACTGGAACTTCGGGCCATATACATGGCACTCACCCAGGCGAAAGAAATGCTTCACGGCAAGCCGATTAAGGTTCGCTCGGACTATGCCACAGCAGTAGCGTACCTCAATCACCAAGGAGAAACATGCTGCCAAAGAGCAATGAAGGAGGTAAGCTGCATGTTAAGGTGGTCAGAACTTCATCATCAAGCTGTGTCTCCAGTGTTCATTCTGGGAGTCCTAAATTGGGAAGCAGACTTTCTCAGCTGGCATACCATTCATGCAAGCAAGCAAGCAAGCAAGCAAGCAAGCAAATGGGCCTTACACCCAGAAGTCTTTCAGATTCTGGTAAACAAGTAGGGACTGCCGGAAGTAGCTTCTCGCCACAACAACAAAGTACCCATATATGGGTCAAGAACAAAGGATTGTGAGTATACGGATTCTCTGATCACTCAGGTAAACAGTTTAGTAAAGTTGCAAATGCCCTTTATTGTAAATATACGCACACAGTACACAATAACGTTAACAATTACAAGCCAGGATGGTATCTTACTTACTAAGTCCCCACAGTAGTTTAGGATTACAGATGCCTGCGATCTCCTGTTGTTACACACTGGCCATGGTTCTGTGTCCCCTGGTCTAGGATACCAGCCCACACAGCGTCCTGCGCCACGGATTCTTGCCACTGACGGCACTGCAATGCCTAGTCAGTGTCTGCACTTCAGAGGTACATCCACTCTCTACCCCTTCTGTGCACATCTCTCCCTCACCAGTAGAGCTCACCCTTGTTTTACCCTCCCCTGTCTATTCATCAAACAATCTGGTAGTCAGGAGGTCACAGAGGAGTGGAGACGAGGTGTCTGAGCTCCTGTACACAATGGGGTGTATGGGATCAGATTACCTGCAGCTCCATACATAACCTGTTTACTACTGAATTTACTCATCCTAATCACATCTGATTGTACAGCTAGGGGACTTACATTACAATAAACTGATTTAACTATGTTACTAACACTCTGGCATACAATCACACACATTGAACACAGTATAACCAAATAAACTGCATATTCCCAATATAACAGATAAAACATAACTGTACAATATAACAACAACATAATACAATACAATATTGCCTAGCATATAACTAATAACATATCGGCAATTAGTGGAGTCCATGGGTAGGAACAGGGCTAGGAAAGTATTGACATGTATTTTACGACTGTGCGACACATTGCGCCGGCTGTGTCGTCACATTACCTTCCCCTACCTTCTGGCCCTGTGTCCTGGATATTTTAAGCTTGCTGAGAGCAGTGGCGCTCTTCTACATCAGACAGTCTGGGTTCTGTCATAACAATGACTGGCTGGATGCTCTTATGGGTCTGGTGGTTTTGTGAATAGCATTATACAGTTTGTAGGGAGACCACCAGCGTCCCATGTCCAAAGCGTGTAGCAGTTGTCACACGGCTTGTGTGAGGATTCCTTTCCCCGGTCTGGCAGGTGCATGGCCCACAGTATGTAAATTAATAAAGTCTTACCAGGGTCTGGTGGAAACGTGATCAGCAGTCCATAAGGCCTAATTCTGAGTTTATCACAGCAGCAAATTTGTTAGCAGTTGGGCAAAACCATGTGCACTGCAGGAGGGGCAGATATAACATGTGCAGAGAGAGTTAGATTTGGGTGCTAACAAACTTGCTGCTGCGATCAACTCAGAATTACCCCCATAGTTCTTGTATTTCCTCCCGTTATCCCATCCAAATACATTAATCAAAGTCCCCTTTGGAGACGGTCATTTGGTTGGGCAAACAGCCAGTACAACAGTGTATTTCAGCAGGTCCAATAACTGCACCTACACCCAACTGGGTAAACTCATATTTCAGATCGACGCAGTTTTCCTCCGTAAACAAAATCTCATCTCTGGGGCCCTCACTCTCCTTCCCCAAAGTATTCGCTGGGAACCCCACTTTCATCACCTCTGGTGCATCAGGACAGTGGCTTGCCTCCCCCAAACAAGAACCACGGGTATGGTAATTGGCAGTGCACAGTGGGGATTCCTCCATGCCAAAAGTTTCTTCTATGCTATCCTGGGTAAATGCCTCCTCCAGCCTGGCTGGCTGGCTCACTCGTGAGATTCCTCTCCGAGTCTTGTATGCGTTGGCCTGGAGTACAATCTGCTCAGCTCCCTTGTGTGTACCCACCAACTCAACCATGGTTGTACTGGAACATGGATGTAGGTTCACAGGGACAGTGGTATTATCTTCTCCATTCACTGCATTCACTGTTACATATCCTGACTGATCATCATTATCCTGGTTATAGTCAGTCATTTCACCTATCCCACAATGCCAGTCCAAAACACATTCAGGTGCTTAGAGTAGAGCAACATGTTCCCTTCCAGTTCCTGAGCTGATGTTATTTTCACCATCTCTGATACCTGTATTCTCTCTGAGTCACAGGGCATGTGCTGGCATTCAGGCTGCAGCTCCTTTTCTTCAAGTTCACTGAATGGGAACAAACCTCCAGAATTCTCTACGAGAGATAAGGTAGCTTGGGATACACTGGGCACCTCCTGCCCACCCTTTTCTGATAAAATAACTGGGGCAGCCATGGACATTGCTTCACAATAGGCCTCCCTCAGCAAAATTTGCTGAGCAGCCTAAAGTGAGACACTGTCTGCACTAGCCATGCTTATAGTTGAGACACTACCACCTAATGCTGCCCTCATGGAGATTTCCTCTTCGACACAGTCCTTGTAGCTCTCTTCGCTGCTGGTCATTAGATTCCCATCTTCCACTTCTGCAAATGGGAAGGCATAGTGCATCTCCTCTTGGGGTGTCTGAATGACAGACCCCACTTCCATCTAATTTTAAGTACCCTCCCCCAGTATAGCACATGGGACCACTAAAAGCCCAGCATATCCACAACTCATCTGTTCCTCGGAATATTCCTTGTATAGGGTAGTGCAGGGTAGCATTTCACTGCACTTACCTGCTCTGTATGACCCAGACACCACTGTCTCCTGGGGTAGCCCAACACAACCTGCTCCCTGGTGTGTTCACGCCATCTCAGTGTGGATTCCATCAGCCGGCGGCTCGAGCTCTCCATCCTCTAACCCAGTCGCTAGTTTTGCAAATTTCCATATGAAACGTCAGACATCATGTTGCATCGCTGGCACCTGCCCTGGGGCACATCCTGATGGGACAGGGCAGACTGTAGAACAGTGGCTGCTGGTGCAAGAGCTCGCACTGTAGGGCTGTTGTCTGGTAATCAAAGCACCTCCTTTATTACCCGCATCCGATCATCGGGTTCGCGCCATCTCCCAGCACTTCTAGACGGGCCTATAAATACCTCCGGTGTCCTATCTAACTTTTCTCCAACCTTCCCCTTTCAAAGGTCTTTCAGATGGGGTTGTACTAACCCTCGGGATCCCACCTCCAATCCACTGCTCTCTCTGCGGTTATTGGCATCAAATGTCCTGGCTGCAGGTCTCAACCATTCCGTCACTTGTTCCTCATCGTCTGACTCCTCAGAGTCCTCCTCCTCATTATCAGGGTGTTCTCAATCCCATAGAACCAATTTTGCAATTAGGGATTCCTTTCCATCCGTTACAGTCGCCTTAAAGCCGCGCGCTCAACAGACCATATGCAGGAATCTCTTGTTGATACCTGGCTATTATGTGCCAAACTGTTTACAAGGCTCTTAGGTGCCCTCCACTAACACCTCTCGCAGCCTTACCCTGGGGAAACTGGGACTGAGTGACCCCACTTCTTGCCACCATTTGTGATGATACGGATTCTTTGATCACTCAGGTAAACAGTTTAGTAAACTGGCAAATGCCCTTTATTGTAAATATACCCACACAGTACACAATAACATTAACAATTACAAGCCAGGATGGTATCTTACTTACTAAGTCCCCACAGTAGCATAGGATTACAGATGCCTGCGATCTCCTGTTGTTACACACTGGCCGTGGTTCTGTGTCCCCTGGTTTAGGATTCTCGCTACTGACGGCACAGCAATGCCTAGTCAGTATCTGCACTTCAGAGGTACAACCACTCTCTGCCCCTTCTGTGCAGATCTCTCCCTCACCAGTAGAGCTCACCCTTGTTGTACCCTCCCCTGTCTATTCATCACACAAGCTGGTCAGTCAGGAGGTCACAGAGGAGTGGAGATGGGGTGTCTGGGCTCCTGTACACAATGGGGTATATGGGATCAGATTACCTGCAGCTCCATACATAACCTGTTTACTACTGAACCTACTCATCCTAATCACATCTGATTGTACAGCTAGGGGACTTACATTACAATAAACTGATTTAACTATGGGGGTAATTCCAATTTGATCGCAGCAGGAATTCTGTTAGCAGTTGGGCAAAACCATGTGCACTGCAGGAGCGGCAGATATAACATGTGCAGAGAGAGTTAGATTTGGGTGTGGTGTGTTCAATCTGCAATCTAATTTGCAGTGTAAAAATAAAGCAGCCAGTATTTACCCTGCACAGAAATAAAATAACCCACCCAAATCTAACTCTTTCTGCACATGTTATATCTGCCTCCCCTGCAGTGCACATGGTTTTGCCCAACTGCTAAAAAATTCCTGCTGCGATCAACTTGGAATTACCCCCTATGTTACTAACACTCTGGCATACAATCAAACACATTGAACACAGTATAACCAAATAAACTGCATATTCCCAATATAACAGCATAACTGTACAATATAATAACATAATACAATACAATATTGCCTAGCATATAACTAATAACATATTGGCAATTAGTGGAGTCCATGGGTAGGACCAGGGCTAGGAAAGTAACCACATGTATTTTACGACTGTGCGACATGACGTGCCGGCTGTGTCATCACAAGGATCCTAAAGCAATCTTCATGGATGCCCTGTCAGTGAAGTGGGAGTTTCATCTGGCATATGTGCTTCCACTGATCTCCCTGTTGCCCAGGGTAATTGGAAAATGTAAACAAGAAATGGCGCGGTGATACTAATAGCGCCGGCATAGCCCAGACGACATCAGTACATGGATCTGCAGAGGATGTCCATGGACACTCCGTTTTTATTGCCTTAACATCCAGATCTACTGTCCCAGGGTCCTTGTCTCTACAAATACCTGGATCTACTGTCTTTTTTACGGAGTGGCTCTTGAGACATCCATCTTGAAAGCAAAAGGGTTTTCGCAACAGGTAATTCAAACAATGCTTATAGCAAGGAAACCATCCTTGGCTCGCATTTATTACCGGATATGGCATGCTTAAATTCAGTGGTGCACTGCCAGAAATTATGACCCAAGGTCTTTCAGAGTCTCAAGAGTTCTAGAATTACTTCAAGCAGAAATGGATAAAGGTTTACGTGCGTCTTCCTTGGAGGTACAAGTATCGGCATTAACTGTATGGTTCCAAAAGAAAATTACAGACTGTTGACACTTTTTTCCAGAGAATGCTTCACATTCAACTTCCTTTTGTTCCCCCTACAGCCCCTTGGGATCTAGAAATAGTCCTAATGGTGCTTCAAGTTGCCCCATTTGAACCACTGAATAAAGTGAATTTCAAATGGTTGATAGCTAAAGTTCTCTTTCTACTGGTGTTTGCTTCAGCTAGAAGAGTCTCAGATTTAGGGGTGTTATCATTTCGCCCTTCTATTCTAATATTTCATACAGATAGAGCAGTTCTCCTAACTAAATTTGGATATCTTCCTAAGGTGGTCTCTAAGTTCCACCTTAACGAAGAGGTTGTTATTCCGGCTTTTCATGGACCAGACCTTTCCGTGGGAGATGCATCATTAGACGTAGTCCGTGCTTTAAAGATCTATGTAGATCATACCAGTGCCATCAGAAAGACAGACACTCTCTTCGCTTTCTACGGATTTCACAAGAGGGTATGGCCTGCTGACAAGCAGACACTGGTGAGATGGCTTCGGATGCAAACTGTATTCTCAAGCTGATCTCCCTATCCCGGCTAATGTCTCTACTCACTCTACTCGTAAGTTAGGTCCTTCATGGGCAGCACAATGTGGTGCCTCAGCTGAACAGATATGTAAGGCAGCCACATGGTCTTCCATTATTACATTCATTAGACATTATGCCTTTGATAGCTTTGCCTCTCAGGACGCTGCTTTCGGGTGAAGGATTCTCCTGTCCAATCAGGAGCGTCCCCTCCACTAAATTCTGCTTTGGGACATCCCAAGGTATATCCTGTGGATAGCACTGTGGACCCTGCAGGAGAAACAAGTAGTTATGGTAGACTTACCATTGATAACTCTTTTTCTCCTAAGTCCACAGTATCCACAGGGATACCACCCAGACGCACCCGATTTGAGGATCCTTACACTTACTAACCTCTTCCTTCTTGTATGGAAGTGTGTGTATGTTCTTCTCGCCTGATTAGGGCTCTCCATTATGCTTCTGCCCTAAGCTTTTGGAAAACAACTGAATTGCCTGAGCCAGGAGGGAGGGATATAGGAGACTGGCCCATTTCATTCTGGGAGTCTGAAAAGCTTTGATTGTTGGTGCCAATCCACTGACGCTACCCTATTTCCCAAGGTATATCCTGTGGATGCTGTGGACTTAGGAGAAAGAGAATTGTAGATGGTAAGTCTACCATAACTACTTGTTTACTCCAGTGTTTTGAATATAAAAATTTGTAGCGTAATACAAAGAAGATATTCCTAACATATTCTTTGTATTTTTCATATACTTTATACAGTCAAAACACTATTGAAAACATTAGTATGACAGGAAAGGCTCTGCCTCCCCCCACCACACGTCACTGTGGGCATTATGTGTATAAGGGGCACTACTTCTGTGGTTATTGTGTGTATAAGCGGCACTTATGTTGGCATTATGTGGATAAGTGGTACTACTACTGAGGGCATTATGTGTAAGGAGCACTACTGCTGTAGGAATTGTGAATAAGGGGCACTACTGTAGGCATTGTGCATAAGGGGCACTTCTGTGTGGCATAATGAGTATAAGGGGTACTACTGAGTGATGTAACATGAATAAGGGGCATCACTGAGTGACGTAACATGATTAAGGGGTATGTGTTGACATGTGTTATAAAGTGAATAAGGGGCACTACTATGTGGTGTAATATATATCAGGGGCACTAGTTGGGGTGTAATGTGAAAAAGAGTGTGCTGCTGTGGGTCATAATTTGAATTGTGAGTACCACTGAGACCACTGTCCCTTTGCAAAGTATGGAAGGTAAGGGACAAATATATAAGTTGCAGGCGGGGGGGGGGGGGGGGGGGGGTCAAAATCCCTAGCATTGGCTCTTGCTCCCCCTAATGGGAGGGTGTGTAAGTGGTGGTGAAAATGAGTGCCACGACTTTGCCAGGACCACTTTAACTGTGGGAAAAGGTAGCCCTGGTTGTGCATGGTTCGACAGTGGGAACCAAATCAGTGATGTTGTATTCTCAGATTAAACATTTGTGGCTTTGGATAATTGTTTACAGCTATCATTTTGGCATAAAACACATCTGTCAATCAAACGAAGGCCAAAGCATCTCATGAAAGTTCACATATGGGATGCTTTGTCCCAAGCTAGAGCAGGGAGGACCATGATTTCTGAGCATACTGTACTTAATTCTGTATGTGTACAGGGCTTGTTTGTTTTCTGTCCTATGAATATTTGTCTGTCTGTTAATATTCTCTATAGCATATCAAATGTGACTTATTTCTAAACCATCATACAGTATAGGGAGGGATTTTAAATTGGTAACAGCTGTTCTTGTGAGTTTTATTCCTGTAGCCTCAAAAATTAACTCTGTCAGACACTGGAAGTTGTTGGTGATTGCATTCATTTGAATTTATCACTATACTATATAATGTGCCACTGCAGTACAGTAGCAGTCCTAGAAAGTCATGGCCATGTAAAGTCCAAGTATAAATGGTTTAGTTTGATGAGAAAGTTGTATGCCTCCTTACGTAGGAAACATAGGTGCAGGGCCGTAACTAGGTGTTGGTGGATGGTACTTAGCACACAGAGCATTTGTGCTGTGGGTGCACCATCAGCATCCACCCCAAATAGCCACAGCCAGCTGCAGTGCTGGGCACTATTTGTATATATAAATGAGTAAGCCCTCACTGACTGACTCATCACTAATTCTCTTACTTCCTGATGTGATAGAAAGCTGAAATTTAACAAAGGTGATCTTCAGGTGGGAAATAGGAAAACTTTGTAAATAGAATTTTAATAAACCTCCCCTAAGGTGATGAAAAGGGGGTTGGCATAATGACGTCATTACCGATGCGTGGCTTGCGTTGCATTAACGATAATGCCCAAACAGACAATCGGATCAAAATTTGGAGTGTGTAGAATTGAATAAACTACAAAAATAGTCCTATTACTTTTTTACCATATCTCTCACTCACTGACTGCGACGACAAGGGAGTCCATCTTAAATAATTGGGTTAAGACACCCATATGTCAGGGACCTGCAGTGAGGTAAATGGCTCAGGATTCACTGGCTAGTACCAGAAACAAATTTACACACAATATATAAGCCCAAGGCTTCATGTGGGCATTATACACAGACGCAGTAGTATATACTGCTGGAATTTTTATGAGTTTTGATCAGAGATGTGCAGACAAATAAATAGGTTAAGACACAGAGTAGAGAAGTACTGTCAGGCAAACAGGCGCCTCTCCTCCTTCGCACTATCCTGCATCAGCTGCCCATCTCTCTCCCCTCCCCATGCCCCACCCCTCTCTCTCTCTCCCCATGCCACCTCTCTCTCAAAATGTCTCCCGCTCTCTTTCCCCATGTTTGTCACTCTCTCTGTCCCCCACAATGTATCTCTTGGAGCTGTGTGTGTGTGTATATATATATTATATATATATATATAGCTTGTGATGCTGTGTACTCGGCACTCACTCTTAGAATGGTAGGTGCTGCGGTGCCCTCCTGGAGGCGAAAACCTCTGGATATGGATTGGTAAAGAAGGCGGCACTCAGACAGACGTAGATTGCAGTAAAAATGTGGTCAGTTTATTCCGACATGTTTCGGGGTAATCACCCCGTCCTCAGGGTCATCATAGCCCAAACTGAACCAAACACCATACATATATACCCATAACAATAACCATTGTTATGGGTATATATGTATGGTGTTTGGTTCAGTTTGGGCTATGATGACCCTGAGGACGGGGTGATTACCCCGAAACATGTCGGAATAAACTGACCACATTTTTACTGCAATCTACGTCTGTCTGAGTGCCGCCTTCTTTACCAATCTATATATATATATATATATATATATATATATATATATATATACACACACATACATGTACATACATATATATATTAGAGATGAGCGGGTTCGGTTCTCCGAGATCCGAACCCCTCCGAACTTCACCCATTTTACATGATTCCAAGGCAGCCTCGGATCTTCCCGCCTTGCTCGGTTAACCCGAACGTCATCATCCCGCTGTTGGATTCTCGCGAAATTTGTATTCTATATAAAGAGACGCGCGTCACCGCCATTTTCACTCGTGCTTTGGAGATTGAATGGAGAGGACGTGGCTGCGTTCTCTCCCTGAAAAGCTCCATAATCTGTGCTGTGTGCTGCAAATATCTGTGCTCAGTGTGCTGAAAATATCTACGTTCTCTGCCTGAGAACGCTCCATATCTGTGCTCAGTGTGCTGCAAATATCTGTGCTCAGTGTGCTTTATTGTGGGGACTGGGGACCACCAGTATATAATTATACTTATAGTAGTACAGTACAGTAGGCCATTGCTGTATCTTGCAGCTCTGTGTCACTGCAAGTATCCATTCCATATCTGTGCAGCATTTTTGTGAGCAGGATATATAGTATTACAGTGCAGCATTTTGGTGACCTAACAGTATATAGTTGTGTACAGTAGGCCATTGCTGTATCTTGCAGCTCTGTGTCACTGCAAGTATCCATTCCATATCTGTGCAGCATTTTTGTGAGCAGTATATATAGTATTACAGTGCAGCATTTTGGTGACCCAACAGTATATAGTTGTGTACAGTAGGCCATTGCTGTATCTTGCAGCTGTGTCACTGCAAGTATCCATTCCATATCTCTGCAGCATTTTTGTGCGCCGTATATATAGTATTACAGTGCAGAATTTTGGTGACCCAACAGTATATAGTTGTGTACAGTAGGCCATTGCTGTATCTTGCAGCTCTGTGTCACTGCAAGTATCCATTCCATATCTGTGCAGCATTTTTGTGAGCGGTATATATAGTATTACAGTGCAGCATTTTGGTGACCAACAGTATATAGTTGTGTACAGTAGGCCATTGCTGTATCTTGCAGCTCTGTGTCACTGCAAGTATCCATTCCATATCTGTGCAGCATTTTTGTGAGCAGTATATATAGTATTACAGTGCAGCATTTTGGTGACCCAACAGTATATAGTTGTGTACAGTAGGCCATTGCTGTATCTTGCAGCTCTGTGTCACTGCAAGTATCCATTCCATATCTGTGCAGCATTTTTGTGAGCGGTATATATAGTATTAAAGTGCAGCATTTTGGTGACCCAACAGTATATAGTTGTGTACAGTAGGCCATTGCTATATCTTGCAGCTCTGTGTCACTGCAAGTATCCATTCCATATCTGTGCCGCATTTTTGTGTGCAGTATATATAGTATTACAGTGCAGCATTTTGGTGACCCAACAGTATACAGTTGTGTACAGTAGGCCATTGCTGTATCTTGCAGCTCTGTGTCACTGCAAGTATCCATCCATTCCATTTTCTTCCAGTGATTTGGACCAATAATACCATTGATTAGAACAAATAATTCCAGTGATTTTGTCATTTTTCTTTCAGTGATTTGGACCAATAATACCATTGATTAGAACAAATAATTCCAGTAATTTTGTCATTTTCTTCCAGTGATTTTGACCAATAATATCATTGATTAGAACGAATAATTCCAGTGATTTTGTCATTTTTCTTCCAGTGATTTGGACCAATAATACCATTGATTAGAACAAATAATTCCAGTAATTTTGTCATTTTCTTCCAGTGATTGGACCAATAATATATCATTGATTAGAATGAATAATTCCAGTGATTTTGTCATTTTCTTCCAGTGATTTGGACCAATAATACCATTGATTAGAACGATTAATTCCAGTGATTTTGTCATTTTCTTCCAGTGATTTGGACCAATAATACCATTGATTAGAATGAATAATTCCAGTGATTTTGTCATTTTCTTCCAGTGATTTGGACCAATAATACCATTGATTAGAATGAATAATTCCTGTGATATTGAGGTGTTTGTGTCGCTTAGCTTAGCCGTCCAGCGACCACAGTGCACCTCTTTTTCTCTTTTCTTTGCATCATGTGCTGTTTAGGGACAATTTTTTGAAGTGCCATCCTGTCTGACACTGCAGTGCCACTCCTAGATGGGCCAGGTGTTTGTGCCGCCCTCTTGGGTCGCTTTGCTTAGTCATCCAGCGACCTCGGTGCAAATTTTAGGACTAAAAATAGTATTGTGAGGTGTGAGGTGTTCAGAATAGACTGGAAATGAATGGAAATGAGTGGAAATTGTGGTTATTGAGGTTAATAATACTATAGGATCAAAATGACCCACAAATTCTATGATTTAAGCTGTTTTTGAGGAGTTTTTGAAAAAAAAACACCCAAATCCGACAAAAAATTTTCAGGGAGGTTTTGCCAAAACCCGTACGAATCCAAATCACGGCAGCGGAACCGAATCCAAAACCAAAACCCGAAAAAATTTCCGGCGCACATCTCATATATATATATATATATATACACACAGCATCCAGAAAAAGGTTCCGGAACTATAATAGATGATAGTTTTTTTTAAAAAAGCACTCAGAATGGACTGTGAAATAAAAGTTATCTTATGGAAAATACATTTTGGCCCAGGATAGGTTCAGGAACCCAGTTCCTGGTTATGTCATAGTTAATGAGAGGTTCAGGAACCTCTCCTCCCTACTGCACCTGTATGACAGACTGGCAGCAGCGGCAGGCACTTAAGACTTCACCACCACACATCCCCTCTCTCCCCTCCTTTCCAGTGGATATTATGTGTAAGGAGCACTACTACTGTGGAATAATACTGTTCTATGGCCCTCATTCCGAGTTGTTCGCTCGCAAGGCGAATGTAGCAGAGTTACACACGCTAAGCCGCCGCCTACTGGGAGTGAATCTTAGCTTCTTAAAATTGCGACCGACGTACGCGCAATATTGCGATTACAAACGAGTTAGCAGTTTCAGAGTAGCTCCAGACTTACTCTGCCTGTGCGATCATTTCAGTGCTTGTCGTTCCTGGTTGACGTCACAAACACACCCAGCGTTCGCCCAGGCACTCCCACCGTTTCCCCGGCCACTCCTGCGTTTTTTCCGGAAACGGTAGCGTTTTCAGCCACACGCCCCTGAAACGCCGTGTATCCGCCCAGTAACACCCATTTCCTGTCAATCACATTACGATCGCCGGAGCGAAGAAAAAGCCGTGAGTAAAAATACTTTCTTCATAGTAAAGTTACTTGGCGCAGTCGCAGTGCGAACATTGCGCATGCGTACTAAGCGGATTTTCACTGCGATGCGATGAAAAATACCGAGCGAACAACTCGGAATGAGGGCCTATATTTTCTTATTTACTATATAGTTAACTGAAAGAACAGATTTACAATCTAATCCTTTAAGGATTGCTACTCCTCAATACTACCATAATCATAATTTTGCAGTTTATCTTTTGAGGGTAAGTATGTCAAATACACAGTGTTTATTCAGATTAAGCAACAGTGAAAATATAACTATTATAATTAGCAAGCTCTGGTCTGATAGTTGAGATCTATTAATTAAAATGTTTGATCTCTAGATAGCTTGTTATTTTCCTGCTCCCTGCTATGCACTCTTTCCCATGTTCTATATCGGTTGGTTACTATTTGAAACATCAGTTTTAAAATAATAATATATACTGTGCATAGTCCCTTTGGTTGGGTACCTCTCACATAGTTGCACACTGGCCCTGCTGTGCAGTGTATGCGGTCTTTAATATTATCCTTTTTTTTTATCAATTCTTCTACAGATAAGGGTAAGAGATTCTGAGGAATCCAAATACAGTATTCTGCTCTTGGAACTCGGGTTGATTCAAAATTTCCTATTCATCTCAGACCTGAAAGCGAGACATCACTTTCCTGTTGCATCAGTGTCTCACAAGGTTTAAAATCTACAAAGTGTGAGTATTTGGCTCCTTCTTCGTGATGGCTATCATTTTGTGTTTTCCCTGGAGCAATTAATAACTGCAACACTTAGCATTACTGCATAGTGCTGTAGCGCAAATGCATAATATACAGTATATGTTAGGATCCTACACGTTGAGTCACATTATAATTACCAGAGTCGTCACCAGATCTGGTGACACCCGGTGTGCACTCTGCATCTTAAAAGGGGTGTGGTCTAATATGGAGGATGCGTAGCCTCACAAGGGAACCCGGTGACATTACTCTGGAGGCAGCCCAGCATCACCCGAAGAAGCTGGGCTGCCCCCGGAGACTAGTAAATGCAGTGTGGGCTCCCAGTGTATAACAGGAGCTAGGGCCCTCATTCCGAGTCGTTCGCTCTGTAATTTTCATCGCATCGCAGTGAAATTCCGCTTAGTACGCATGCGCAATAATCGCACTGCGACTGCGCCAAGTAATTTTACAATGAAGATAGTATTTTTACTCACGGCTTTTTCTTCGCTCCGGCGATCGTAGTGTGATTGACAGGAAATGGGTGTTACTGGGCAGAAACACGGCGTTTTCGGGGCGTGTGGATAAAAACGCTACCGTTTCCGGAAAAAACGCAGGAGTGGCCGGAGAAACGGAGGAGTGTCTGGGCGAACGCTGGGTGTGTTTATGACGTCAAACCAGGAACGACAAGCACTGAACTGATCGCAGATGCCGAGTAAGTCTGAAGCTACTCTGAAACTGCTAAGTAGTTTGTAATCGCAATATTGCGAATACATCGGTCGCAATTTTAAGAAGCTAAGATACACTCCCAGTAGGCGTAGGCTTAGCGTGAGCAACTCTGCTAAATTCGCCTTGCGAGCGATCAACTCGGAATGAGGGCCTAAGTGCTGCAGAAGACTGTCGCAGTACAGCACCCAGCTCCTGTGAGTGTGAGAAGCCAGCATTTTGGTGACACCTGGGTGCAGACCGCACTCCCCAGATGCCCCTTTTGATGCCACTGATTATGACCACCAGCTAATAGCCAGAGTAACTGCCGTGTGCAGCACGGACAGCAGCTAGATGGGCTGCACTGTCATTTAAGACACACGTCTGGTCGCCCCCATGTTAATTTTATTGGTGAGCTGCTGCACTGTAGCTTGTCGGCCGGCCCTCATGCACCTTTGTAGCCGACGTTCACCTCTCACATCAAAATTGCACTTGGTGCTCCACCGGTTTTATGTTGCTTATTCGCAACGGTGCCATTTATCCAGTGACAATACACCTTCACCACAGTAGCACCGTGAATGTCCTCTGTTAGGATTCTTTTTGTGGATTTTAGTTCAGCTTTTCATACTATAATGCCAATCTTTTTGACAACTAAACTGTTTGATTTAGGAGTTACTGGGTTTATTTGTAACTGGGTCTTAGAGTTTTTTTAACAGATGGACCTCACGGGAGGTGCTGATAAAGACTGGTTCCCCCACAGGGTTGTGTTCTTAGCCCCTTATTAAAGTCACTGGGGGTAATTCAGACCTGATCACTCGCTAGCGTTTTTTGCAGCGCTGTGATCAGGTCAGAACTGTGCATGCGTATGCACCGCAATGCGCAGGCGCTTTGCAAGGGTACAAAGTGGCTCGTTGCTGTGTGATGGATATTACGAAGAATCCATTCGCACAGGCGATCGCAAGGAGATTGACAGGAAGAAGGCATTTGTGGGTGGCAACTAGAGATGTGCACTTGAAATTTTTCGGGTTTTGTGTTTTGGTTTTGTGTTCGGTTCCGCGGCCGTGTTTTGGGTTCGACCGCGTTTTGGCAAAACCTCACCGAATTTTTTTTGTCGGATTCGGGTATGTTTTGGATTCGGGTGTTTTTTTCAAAAGACACTAAAAAACAGCTTAAATCATAGAATTTGGGGGTCATTTTGATCCCAAAGTATTATTAACCTCAAAAACCATAATTTCCACTCATTTTCAGTCTATTCTGAATACCTCACACCTCACAATATTATTTTTAGTCCTAAAATTTGCACCGAGGTCGCTGGATGACTAAGCTAAGCGACCCTAGTGGCCGACACAAACACCGGGCCCATCTAGGAGTGGCACTGCAGTGTCACGCAGGATGGCCCTTCCAAAAAACACTCCCCAAACAGCACATGACGCAAAGAAAAAAAGAGGCGCAATGAGGTAGCTGTGTGAGTAAGCTAAGCGA